>NC_058409.1:54853144-55041703 GCF_002201575.2 Neomonachus schauinslandi | reverse complement strand
TGGGGGGGAATGACACAGAAAGCAGGGGCTGTGATGTGCTGCGAGCGCCGTCAGCCTTCCAGCAGGCTTCCTCCCCAGGGGTGCGGCAGCTTTTTATCTGAGCACTCAGCTTCGCAGTGGCAACAAGACAACAGGAAGCAAGTATTGCATCCAGCCTAATTTCAGGGTTTCTCACAGCATTATTCTCTGACACAAGAGCAGCTCCAAGTCAATGACATGGGCCTCACCGGAAACTGCTTCCCACCGGTTACTGTGGTGTGTGGAGCACTTGGTGTTCCGGCTTATTCGCTCTCTGCATGGAAGCGCTATTGGAATGACTAAGACTCACATCATCGCTACATTAGGAAGCAATTATCTGAACAGATTTGTTCCCTGAGTCATCCAGTTTGTTTCACTAGCGTCCCCCCCACCTCTCTCTTTTCAAAAATCACCCCAGCAGTCAAGAAACCCAAACTTCCTATAGTACTTCTCCTGCTGTGTTTGTCAGGAGATAACATACCTGGTTTAGATGGAGTAACAGCGTTATTACTTTTGCTTGCATTCACGAAGGCTGCCCTATTTTAATCCTAGATTTATTTTCAAAAGAGGAATGGTTTTCACGATTAATTTGTCTGCCTTTCACTCCTTTGTGTGATAGATGACTAATAATGCTTTCATCACCTCACCAACTACTTGGCTTGGTTTCTTTTTCTTTCTTTTTTCTTTTCTCTCCCTCTCTCTCCCTCCCTCTTTTCTCCCCCATTCTGTTTTATTATTTTTTAATTTAAAACATTTTCTTAAAGTAATCTCTACACCCACCATGGGGCTCAAGCCCATACTCCCCCGACTGGGCCAGCCAGGTGCCCTTTCCATTTTGTTTTAAAGATATGAATACTTTTGGGGCACCAAAATACTTTTGGTGGCTCAGTCGGTTAAGCGTCCGACTCTTGATTCTGACTCAGGTCCTGATCTCAGGGTCATGGGAGCGAGCCCCACGTGGGGCTCTGCACTCAGCATGGAGCCTGCTTGAGATTCTCTCTCCCTCTCCCTCTGCCCCTCCGTGACCCCCACATGCATGCACACACACACACACACACACACACTCTCTCTCTCTCTAAAATAAATAATCTTAAAAAAAATAAAGATATGAATATCTTTATCATGATATTCTGTATGAGTTTCCTGTGGCAGCTGTAACAAATGGCCATCAAAACAACAGGAGTATAATCTCTCTCAGCTCCAGGGCAGAAGCCTGAAATCAGTACCGCCTGCTGGAAATCAGGGTGTCAGCAGGGCCGTGCTCTGTTAGGAGGCTCTGCGAGAGAACCCGCTCCTTGCCTCTGCTAGCTTCTGGCGGCGGCTGGCACGCCTTGATGTGCGTGCCCTCAGCCCTGCAATCTCTGTCTCTGCGGTCACGTTACCCCCTTCTCTTCTGTGGGAACCCAATCTCCCTTTGCCTCTCTTGTATAAGGACACTCATGAGGCATGAAGGGCTCACCTGGATAATCCAGGATAATTTCTTCATGGCAAGACCCTTCATTTACTCCTCTCTGCAGACTCCTTTTCCTTATAAGGTAACATTTACAGGCTTCAGGGATTAGGATCTGATGTCTTTCGGTGGTTATTATTCAGCCCACTGCATTTTCAATTCCCCGCTCCCCACAATGCACAGAATATTTTGTATCTACATGAAAAGGTTGGTGGAGGAAGATTAAGGGAAGAAAAAGCAAATCTAAAGGAAGCAGAAGATGGGAAGATGGTTAAGAAGTCTTTCCTTGCTTGTTGATTCCTCCCGGTCTTATGCTGGCCCTCTCGGCACCAATTCCTGCTTCCTTTTTTTTTTTTTTAAAGACTTGTTTTATTTGACAGAGAGAGTGAGAGAGTGCAAGCAGGGGAAGCAGCAGAGGAAGAGGGAGAAGCAGACTCCCTGCTGAGCAGAAACCCCAGGACCCTGAGATCATGACCCGAGCCAAAGGCAGCCACTTAATCGACTGAGCCACCCAGGCAACCCCCCAGTTCCTGCTTCCTGAGGAAATATGGGAAGGTGGGAGGCACTCCACCCCCCGGGCCAAAGCTGGCACAGCGAGTCCTCTCCCCTCTCCCTTGGCAGCCAGCGCACCGATGTATGCCACAGGCTCGTCCAAAGAGATGTTCTCACCCAGCAGTTTTGACTTTTGAGGGACTGATACACAGAGGCCTGGAGAATCGAAGATTACATCCAGGGCAGTGGTGTCAAGGGACAGAGCTGTGGTAGCTGCTTTGGCAGGATCTGACCGAGTTGGCCCTCTGCTTTGTCCCTTCCCCAGGTTCTGGCTCTCTTCTCCAACATTCCTATTTGTTCTGTGAGCTACTGAATAACCTGCCAGTACCTTCCTTCTCTGCTGAACTTAGCCCAAGCAGGTCTCTGCTGCTGGTAACCAAGAATACTCCCTGACTTAGAAACTGCCAGCTCCGAAGCTTTCTCTTATAAACCCTGGCAGCATCTTTAACTCACGGGGAGGTCCTCACGGGAGGGCTGCAGGCGATGCAGGAAAGGGTCTGTGATGGTCCTGGCAGCACAATTGGGAGACAGCCAAGTGTCTGTGTGATTTAAAAAAAAAAAAAAAAAATGGTTTCACGTTAGGAATCACTGCACAGAATCTGAAAAGAAGGAAACTGATACGGTTCTCAGCCCAGACTATACACCCTTTAAAAAATATATTTAATGCTCTCTTTACTACCCTGAAATTAATTTCATAAATAATATAACTTACCTATTTACATAATCTTAAGAGGTCCATACAATATAAAGGAAAAAATTTGTCTATAAATAATTATGTCTAAAAAGACTACAGGTTACTAAAGAAAATAATTTTAAGTAAAAATATATGCTTCAGCATATATATGGATACAGAGGACTACATTAGAGGACCCCACACACTTAAAACCCTGCAAATATACACAAGCGAGAACTCTGCCCCACTGAATGAAAAATGCGGGTCACAGACCCAGGCACAGAGTATGGTTAAACGCCTCGAGAAACAGAAGCGTCAGGTGCATGTATCGCTCCGTGTGGCCTCAGGTGCCGGAAGGGAAGCGAGCAAGCCCAGGTGCTGGCGGGGGTTACCTCTGAGGAAGGAAGCCCTGGGGGAGTGGTGAGGAGGAAAGAGGGGCTTTCTGTAGCCTTTGTGCCATTAATAAAATTAATGTGTTACTGCTTCTGTAATACCAAATGTGAAAGGAAGGAAAGAAAGTGATGAGAGCGGCATCGTGTGCCACGAACTGTGTGGGGAAATGGCGGGTCGAGAAGTGAGGGACAGAAGGCTTGGGTGGACTCGCCAGCGCCAGGGAGGAGGATGCCTTGTTTTCTGCCAAGGTCGTTAGCAGAAGGTTGGCAATTAGTGGCTGCCTGATCCTGGGCAAGGTCACCTGCCAGGTACACTATCCTGAAGCCCTGGCGCCTCCTTATTTAGAGGCTCACAGTGTTGTTTGTGTTACTGTTACCGCCTCCCTGGGTGGAAGCCCTTCCCTGTGGAGCTTGCGGTGGACGCCCAACAGGTGGTCCCGCCGTCCCCCAGGGCTCTCTGCTCGCGATTCACTTGCCCTGTGGCAATCTTCGGGCCAGATACCTGGCGGTCCTTCCTCTTTGGTTTATTCAACAGACATGAATTCACAACAAAGCTAAATAGAGCTCTTCCCTGCTCACCAAAATCTAAAAGCTTTGGCAACTGGCATTGGATTTAAATTCCTGTGCTACGCCTTAATATTCTCTGAGCTTTCCTTTCCCTGTCTGTAAAATGAGGATAATAATGGGGCACCTGGGTGGCTCTGTCGGTCAAGAGGTTAAGCGTCTCCCTTCGGCTCAGGTCATGATCCCAGGGTCCTGGGATCGAGCCCCACATTGGGCTCCCTGCTCAGCGGGGAGTTTGCTTCTCCCTCTCCCCTCTGCCTGCCGCTCCCCCTGCTTGTGTGCTGTCTCTCTCTCTGTCAAATAAATAAATGAAATCTTTTTTAAAAATGAGGATGATAGGGCGCCTGGGTGGCTCAGATGGTTAAGCGTCTGCCTTCGGCTCAGGTCATGATCTCAGGGTCCTGGGATCGAGTCCCGCATCGGGCTCCCTGCTCCTTGGGAGCCTGCTTCTCCCTCTGCCTCTCTCTCTCTCTCTGTCTGTCATGAATAAATAAATTTAAAAAAAAATGAGGATGATAATATATTTACTTCATAGGCATTGTTAGGAGTAATAGATAATGTATGTCAAGCACAAATTTAAAAAACTGAATACGGATTTCAGAGGCTGCCCACTATGAAGAAAGAGCATCTGGAGTCTGAGTTCAGCCACGTTAGTTGCCTGCTAAACCAAGCATCGGAATCTTCAGGGGAACATAACAGATCCATAATCTTTACAGTTCAGAACTGTATTAGTCTCAGTTCTCCAAAGAAATAGAATCAATAGGGTATATAATAAGGAATAGGCTCAACAATGATGGAGGCTGAGAAGTCTCAAGACCTGCAGTCAGCAAGCTGGGGACCCGGGAGAGCTGAGGGTGTCATTCCAGCCTCAGTCTGAAGACCTGAGAGCCAGGGAAGCCAGTGACCTAAGTTCTAGTCTAAGTCGGAGTCCAAAGGAAAGGAAGACTGATGTGCTGTCTGGAATACAATCAGTCAGAGAGCGAATTCTGTCTTACCCTGCCTTTTTGTTATATTCAGGCCTTCAGTGGATTGGATGAGGGCCTCTACATTGGGGAGTCCAATCGGCTTTACACAGGCTACCAATTCAAATGCTATACTTCTACAAACAGACACACCCATAATAATGACCAACTATCTGGCGCCCTGTGGTCCCAGTCAAGCTGACACATAAAATTAACCATCCCAACAATGTCCAGGATAGAATCCAGAATCTTACAGCAGATGGGGGAGGTGGGCAGTTTGTTAAAATAAAGACTCTTGGGCTCTACCTCTGATCTACTGAATCAGAGTTGTTGCTCAAAGAAGTCTGTATTTTTAAGAAGGTCCCCAAAGGCTTATTTATGCTAGAGTCAAAGGACTGCGGCTTTAGATTCTGACCAGATTTGGCAATCTGGAAGGATGTTAGAATCACAACAATAATCACAGAGAATGGTATGTGGTAGATACTGATGTGGAGAACAAAGGCAAAAGGAAATGCAGATAAAATTAAATTTCCTTATAACTTACAGCCCATTGGCAAATACTTGAGACAGACAGAGTAGGACATACCTCCAGAACTCCCAACTGTCTTAATGTTAATGCCCTGCTAAAGGAAAAATCAACCTTAGCTTGACAATAGCCAGGCCTCCAGGATCCTTTAAGTGTCCTTTAACATAGGAAAATCCTTTCGGAAACTTCCTTTGTCTCTACCCCTCCCAGCTGAAAAGGATATAATCAACCAGCCCTCACCATCCCAGTGCAGCTTTCTGGCCACAGGTCCTGTCCCCGGGCTTTCATAGAACCACCTTTTTTGCACCTAAAATGTCTCAAGAATTCTTTCTTGACTGTTCGCTCCCAGACTCCCACATCCAATCACATCATATACCTGATGGCATATGAACTATTTTCAAATGGGAAGCAGGGAGTTGATGTGGGCTCTAAGTGTTGATTTACCACAGGGCAGAAACCATTCTGAGTACACAGTGCTCCAGACACACCCCCTCACTCGCCTGCACCTCAGAATAATTTCACCCACTTCTGTTCAGAGTCCCAACTGACAAAGGACAGTGCGGGATTGTTCCTATTCTTGAGTGAGTCATACTTGACTGCTAATTCCTTTTCCTTTTCAAGCCTGCTTCCTTCCCACCTCCTGAGGGTTTGAGGGGCTTGTTTGTCCCCCACATCATACTCATACTCCACAAATCAGAGCCTTTTTCTTCTATATAGTACCAAGATTTCTCCCTTTGCCACACACACTGTGTGTGTGTGTGTGTGTGTGTGTTTGCGTTTGTGTGGGTGTGTGTTTCTGAACTTTGGAAAGCTTTTATGTTCTGTGGGATATAATGATCTTTTTTTTTCCTCCCACAGAGAGTCCCAGCTTTAAAATATATATATGCATCTTTATTTAATTTTTAAAATGTACGTAAAATTGTTGAAGTGTTACATCCTCACAAAAAGCGGACATAAGCCTGGCACTTCATGAAGTTTTACAGAGTGAATATACCCATGTGACCAGAGCCCGGATCAAGAAGCAGAACGTTACGAGGACACTAGAAGGCCCCCTCATATGCTTCCTTCCAGTTGTCAGGCCCCATCCTGGTAACAGCTGTTCTAACTTCTAGAAGGATAGACTCATTTTGTCTCTTTTGTAACTTTTGAATTTGATGTAAGTGGAATCATGTTCTCTGGCTTCTTCTGCTCATTTAGCCAGGGAGACTCCCCCTGTGGCTGCTGGTGGGTGCCCTTTCCTCCCTGGCACTCCTCTGTACTGCTTCATTATGTGGCTATCCCGCCAGTCATGTTATCCATTCTGTTTTTAACAGGCATCTGAGAGTCCAGTTTCTGGCTATTGCAAATAGTGTGAAGCGTAGTTTTTATTACCCTGTCCTGGTTTTAAGAGCGGATGTTAGGTACTCAAGTTAAAAAAACAAAGACTGCTTGTGGCAAATAATAGAAACCAATGAACATTCCACAGATTCCTCTGCTCACCCTGAAAATGGCTCCCAGGGTTGGAAAGCATGATGGGAGGGAGGGACAAAGAAGGAGAGTCTGGCAGAGAATGATTCGCCCGCCATCCCTATTTGCATCTCCAAGGCAACTCCATGCCGGTCCTCCTAGTTTGGCCTAAATCGGTAGCTTTTCAAAGCGCCTGCTGTGCATCCAAATTGACCCATTTAGAGGCTCCAGGATGGATTTGGCCAAGAGACCAAGAAAGAGGCTTGCTAGCCAGTCCAGTTAGAAGTCTTACCAAGTGCTCTTGGGGTGTTTTCACCTTTCTTTCAGGGCTCAGGAAGATCCGGTTCCGTAGAAGGAGGGAAGGGTTGAGCTGAACGGACCCAAGGGTGCATCTAGTCCAACTCCTCATTTAACAGGCTAGGAAACTGAGTCCCAGACAGCTGAAGTGCTTGAGATCACCCTAGAGTCAGGAGGTGAGTTGGGGGATGATTTAGAATCACATCTTCTGCTTTTTCAGGGTTTTTGTTTGATTCTGGTTTTGTTTTACTAGGGGCCACATGATGGAAGGACATTACTTTTCCATAGTATTTTGCTATATGATGCTTGCTGCTTTACTTTTTTTGATTTCTTACATTTGGGGTAGTTTCTGTCTGGCTAAAATATTACTGTTCTCTTCTTTACCTCTGTCATTTTGGTTTTGTTTCCTGTTTTACCCACCAATGTACAATCAGTGATACTAATAAGGCTTGGATAGTGCAGGTGGAATCCATGTGCTGCTATCCCTTGGGAACTAGGAGTTTTCAAATGACAAATAATTAATACTTAAAAAAAAAGATTTTATTTATTTGAGAGAGAGAGAGAATGAGTGTGTGTGTGGGGGGGGGGAGAACGGGCAGAGGGAGAGGCAGACTCCTTGCTGAGCAGGGAGCCCGATGCGGGGCTCCATCCCAGGACTCTGGGATCATGACCTGAGCCGAAGGCGGATGTTTAACTGACTGAGCCACCCAGGTGCCCCAAGAATTAATACCTTTAAAAGATGTGTAGTTATGAATATGTGCATGTGCTCACAATGTATTAAATGCAAATTAGAGAACTGTATTATATGCTCAAAACAAATGAACAAAGGAAAAAAAGAGACAAAAAACAGACTCTTTTAAAAAAGATTTTATTATTAATATAAAGTTTATTTATTTAAATAATCTCTACCCCCAACGTGGAGCTCGAACTCAATACCCCGAGATCAAGAGTCACATGCTCCACTGACTGAGCCAGCCAGGTGCCCCCAAAACAGACTCTTAAGTATAGAGTAGAGGTAGTTGCCAGGGGGGAGGTGGGTGGGGGCACGGGAAACAGGTGAAGGAGATTAAGAGTACACTTGTGATGAGCACTGAGTATAGAATTGTTGAATCATTATATTTTACACCCAAAACTAATATAACACCATACACTAATAATATGTAAATTTTTAAAAAGGCCTACAATTTCAGAAACTATTTTCACAACTACTTTTTTTCCATCTCTAATGTAAAGTTTTGTATCAGAGAGAGGAAAAAAAAAAAAAAACCTTACTATTTGCCAAACACTAGGACAAATATAAAGGTTCTTGAGATGAAACACATTCATGGAGCTCACCGCCCTAAGAGAGGAGGGGCACCACCATGTAAAGACTCCAGAGTCCCGTGCTGGGCTGGATTTGTGTAAAGGATGCTGTGGGAACCCCCGGGGGCGGGAGGACCCAACTGACCCAGACTCCTGGGAGAGTCAGGGGAGATTCCCAAAGGTGGTGCCTGATCTGTTAGCTGCAGTCGAAGGAAATCAGCTGGTTAACACCTACCCAGGTCAGGGAGGATCGTCACCTTCTGTTTGTGCCAGGCCCCACTCTCCACTCCTGTTTTCTCCCTCTTATAGGTACCCACTTATCACCAAGGTTTTAAGCCTTCTCCATATTTTCTAGGTACAAATAGTTTGGGGCTTCTCAAACCTGTGTAGTATTTCACAGCGCGGGCCCCACATTTTACTGTTTCCATAGTGATGGTCACCTTGGTTAATTGTGACCCTCACCATGACCAGTCATGATGCCTAAAGTCTCCCTGTGTCCCTAGGTTCTGTAAGATCAATTCTCTAGGATATATACTCAGAAGTGGGTCTCCAGGTCATGGGGCATGCATATAACTACTAATAGTAAGTACCATCAAAATGCTTTGCTGGTTTATACTCCAGTATAGGGGATCCAGTCTGCAGAGGGGAAAAGAGTGTGTTGAGGGTACATAAGCTTTTCTGGTTTTTTAAATTTTTAATTATTTAATTATTAATTTATTTTTAAAGATTTATTTGAGAGAGAGAGAGCACAAGCAGGGGGCAGGGGAGAGAGAGAAGCAGGCTCCCCGCCGAGCAGGAACCCCGAGATCATGACCCGAGCTAAAGGCAGACGCTTAACCCACTGAGCCACCCAGGCACCCGTTTTTGTTTTTGTTTTTAAAGTAAACTCTACACCCAACACGGGGATTGAACTGATGACCTGAGGACGGACCGCAAGATCAAAAGTCGCATGCTCTACAGACTGAGTCAGCCAGGCACCCGGAGGGTTTACCAGTTCCTTAAAGTCTTTGCCATAGACGTGGCACATACAGTTCATTGTCAAGAAGAAGTCACTGTGTGCCATTTAGCTGCAAATAATCTGGGAAATGTGGTCCTGGGTTTGGCAGATGCTTCCCAATGACAAATCAACTATTCAAGATGAGAATGGACTTCCATGGGAAAAGGACCTCATACAGCTTTGGCTTCAACTCTAAGTGAGAAGGGAAACCATCTGAGAGTCAGCTGCAGATGTTATATTCCACCCCTAAATACTTCAGCATGAATCTCCTAAAATAAGGACACTCTACACAACCACAGTATCATTATTAGAACATTAATAATAATACCCTAATATCATTTAATATGCAGTCCACGTTCAAATCTCAAATTGTTATGTAAATAGTTTTGGAAACCATATTTATTAAATCACGTAAATAAATGCAGGTGGAGTTCCAGTTGTCCCACGACTACCTTCATATTGTCTCCTCTTAGGCTCAGAGGATTATTATTACTATTTTTATTTATTTACTTATTTAAAGATTTTATTTATTTATTTCAGAGAGAGAGCGCGAGGGAGAGGGAGAGAATCTGAAGCGGACTCCGCACTGAGTGCAGAGCCCCACTCGGGGCTTGATTCTATGAGTGGCAGATCATGACCCCAGCCACAACCAAGAGTCCGACACTCAATCAACCGAGGCACAGACGCTCCTTATTTATTTATTTTTAAGTAGGCACCACAACCAGCGTGGAGCCCAATGCGAGCCTGAACCCCTGACCTGGAGACCAAGACCCTGAGACCAAGAGTCGACTGCCTCAGCCACCCCATATTATTGCTATTTTATTTTATTTCATATTTTTTTTTTTAAAGATTTTATTTATTTATTTGAGAGAGAGAGAGTGCAAGAGAAAGCAGGACTGGGGAGGAGCCACTAAGCGGACAGCCGGATGTGGGATTCGATTTTAGAACACTGAGATCATGATCTGATCTGAAGGCGGACGTTTAACCGACTGAGCCACCCAGGCACTCCTATTATTGCTTTAAAAAAAAAAAAAAAAAAAAAATTCACCCTGAAGTGCTGCCCAGGAAGATGCAGTTTGCCTGCATGACAGTAGGGGGCCCCACAAGCCCATTCTGCTATTTGCCAGCTCTGGTGATTTTTCCCTAGCCAAAAGTGGGTGCCCAGGTGTCTGGGTAATTCCCACTGTGTCACATGTACACCTGTGATTTCAGGCTACACTCAAGAAACCATAATGTCACCAGTTTCCTTCTGGGAAGTTATAAGGACTTCAAATTTTAATTTTATTCCATTAAAAAGTCAATTTGAGCCACACATCACTTTTTCTGGGTGATTTTCAAAACTGCTGTGAAACCAAATAAGCAAACAACTATAATTCATTGAGCTAACTACTTAAAGGCAATGATGACAGTAATTTCAAATATAGATATGCAAGTCAAATTTCCAGTAGTTTCCATAATTCAACCATTACATACCATTACATCAAAGTATACATGGACATGGTTAAAAGAAAAAAAAAAAAACCCAATAGTTAAAAGGTTCTTTTAAAAAAATAATTTTCTCTCTTCTCTTTCCTCCCACTTTTCAGAAACAATCATTTTTTTTTTTAAAGATTTTTTTTTAAACGATTTTATTTATTTATTTGACAGGGAGAAAGGGGACAAGTAGGCAGGCAGAGGAAGAGGGAGAAGCAGGCTTCCCGCTGAGCAGGGAGCCCCACGTGGGGCTGGATCCCAGGACCCTGAGATCATGGCCTGAGCTGAGCTGAAGGCAGAAGCTTAACTGACTGAGCCACCCAGGCACCCCCAGAAACAATTACTTTTTTTAACAATATCTGGTCTTAATTCTTCTGGATATTACCACCATAAGCTGCTTTTTTTTTTTTTTTTAAGCAGGCTCCACGCCCAGCGTAGAGCCCAACATGGGAATTGAACTCACGACCTTGAGATCAAAACCTGAACTGAGCTCAAGAGTCAGACACTTAAGCGACTGAACCACCCAGGCACCCCTATCTCTATTTTTTGATTCTTAACTTCAAAAAGTATCTATTAACTTCTAACAATGAGAGATTAGAATTTTGTTCACTTACACTAAATCTTGCCTTTCCTCTCCCCCTGCTCCCAATTCTGTCCATAGACAAATTATTGCTTCAAATTATTTTAATCGGTTATATTCATAACTCTAAATAATATACTTAAAAAAAAAGGTTTTATTTATTTGAGATAGAGAAGGAGGGAGAGAGTGAGCATGACTGGTAGGGAGGGGCAGAAGCAGACTCCCTGCTGAGCAGGGAGCCCGACACGGGGCTCCATCCCAGGACCCTGAGATCATGAGCTGACTGAAGGCAGATGCTTAACCGACTGAGCCACCCAGGCGCCCCTAAATAATATACGTTAACTACTATTTCTTATTCCACCCATTTTACAAACACCTGACTGTCCACAAATAGAATGAGAATATTAAAATCCGCACTCTTCCCACCTCCTCTCCCCCCTTCCTCCTTCCACCCTCTGCCGTGCGTGCCTTCACTTTCCCACATTCAAAGCTGGTAACATTTTCATTTTGTTCTATAATCATCAAGCTGTCCTTGTTGGGTAGGGTTGAAAAGTTGAGAATCAGCAAACTGTGGTTATATTATTATGTCTATGTGTAAATATTATCCACATAAAAGCCAAGTTCCTTTCCTTTGAGCAATGATTATGTCTCCCTCTTTGCAGAGGGAAACAAGATGTAATGTCGTACTCCCTTATGCTGCCATGAGTATGTCCAGCATTAAGGTATCGAGATTCTTCTCGTATTCTATCAACTGCTCAAAACTACGCTATAGTTTAGTTTGCTTCATATTAGGATTTTCAATTTCTTGCATAGATTTTTTCCTTGGACTTCTAACTTCCTTTCTTAATGAAGAAGAAACATACCTTTGCCACCAGTTTCCTCCCCATCCCCCTTCCCCCCAGTTTCTTACTTATTTTTTATATTGCCTGGAATCCAGGCTGTACTTTTTTTTTTTTAAGATTGATTTATTTATTAGAGAGAGAGAGAGAGTGAGCAGAGGGGCAGAGGGAGAGGGAGAGAGAATCTCAAGCCGATTCTACGCCAAGCTTGGGGCCTGATGTGGGGCTCGATCCCACGACTCCGAGATCCCACGACCCCGAGATCCCAAACGCAGTGGAAACCAAGAGCTGGCCACTGAACTGACTGTGCCGCCCTGGTGGCCCCAGGCTGTTGTTCTTACTGGGGTTCTTCCCGAGGTCCAAACACTAATCGTTTGCAGCCTGGCTTGGTTCCTCCATTGCTTGTATTTCCTATATTTTTTTCTCTTCCTTGGGTCTCTCCATTTTTTACTGGAGCACATCCTCAAGCAAGCTCGTTTGAAATGGTATGTAGCAAGTGAACTTTATCTGCTTTAATTTTTTTTTGAAGATTTTTTTTTTAAGTCATCTCTACACCTAACGTGGGGCTTGAACTCACAACCCAGAGAGTCTCATGTTCCACTGACTGAGTCAGCCAGATGCCCTGCAAATCTTGCCTTTCAGCATTCTGTCTTCAGCCTCTTTCCCAGTTTTCCCCTTCTTCCGCGCAGACTTCATTTCAAACCCACTCTGGGCATCTGTCAGGCAGAGAAGACCCACTGCCCTGGGGACCCTCCTGCACACACTGTGTACTTTGCTCCCTCTGTCTATACACTCACGTCCTCTTTCCATGTCCCAGAAATTAGTTGCAATCTCTTAACTGCTGATGCCCAACCCATCCCTCACTGTCTTTGTGACTATGGATTTAGACTCCTTTATACATTCTTTATCACTTCAGTAGAATCTTGGGAAAGAAGGATGACAAATCTAAATGCTCAGATCACTTCTTGAATCAGAACCTGTTTCATATACAGTTGTTTTCGCTTGCCTTTTTGTTTGTTTTTATAAATACCAGAGCTGCATTTAACTCTATTTTGCTAAAAACAAAACAAAACAAAACAAGAAAACCTGGAAACTATTGCTACATGTTTGTATAACAGTTTTGCAAACTGCACTAGGTCCTTTGGATATTTAGGAATTACTGATTTCTTAACTGATGGTTAAGGTTAAAAAGAAATATAAAGCAATGTATCACTCCTACAAGTTAGAAGATACAGCCCTGATTATTTCTCAGAACAAGCCATTAGGAATCCAAAGCTTCCGGAAAGTGTACTCTATATAGAAAAATCTTTGCTCCCATTCCTGATAAGTTTATAATTTCCAAGAGCAGAACAGATACTTTGTTTACACCCCCAGCTAAAGAGCAAAGCCAGTGAGGAATAAATAATGCCAATTAGCAAAGTCATTATGATTCACAGGACCCTTTCACTGTCCATTCTAATAATTTGTCTCTTTGAACAAAAGTCTGTCTTAGCAAGGTAATTGTGACTGTAGAAAAATGGCAATGTCTATTCTCCCACAGAGTATGTATAAATTTTATTGATCTTACCTTTCTTGGAAGGACTGAGGATCAGTTAGAATTTTCATATTTAGGTAAGGAATCTTATTTGAAATCATTTATACTTAGCCTTCTAATAAAAGCTACAAATAATATAAGAACAACAAATGTGGGGCGCCTGGGGGGCTCAGTCATTAAGCATCTGCCTTTGGCTTAGATCATGATCTCAGGTCCTGGGATCAAGCCTTCCAGTGGGCTCCCTGCTCAGCAGGAAGCCTGCTTCTCCCTCTCACACTCCCCCTGCTGTGTTCCCTCTGTCGCTGTGTCTCTCTCAGTCAAATAAATAAATAAAATAAAAACAAAAACAACAAATGTAAGCAATACAGAATAATATCACTTGATCTTTTTAATTACACCAGTGGTCTACAGATAAATTAGCAGAGGTTTGTTGGTTTTCTGTAAGAATATCTGAATATCATGTTTGTTTGTTTGTTTGTTTTATTATGTTAATCCCCATACATTACATCATTAGTTTTAGATGTAGTGTTCCATGATTCATTGTTTGTGCAAATACCCAGTGCTCCATGCAGAACGTGCCCTCCTCAATACCCATCACCAGGCTAACCCATCCTCCCACCCCCCTCCCCTCTAGAACCCTCAGTTTGTTTTTCAGAGTCCATCATCTCTCATGGTTCGTCTACCCCTCCGATTTCCCCCCCTTCATTCTTACCCTCCTGCTACCTTCTTCTTCTTTTTTTTTTTTCTTAACATATATTGCATTATTTGTTTCAGAGGTACAGATCTGAGATTCAATAGTCTTGCACAATTCACAGTGCTTACCAGAGCACATACCCTCCCCAGTGTCTATCACCCAGTCACCCCATCCCTCCCACCCCAACCCCCAATCTAGCAACCCTCAGTTTGTTTCCTGCGATTAAGAATTCCTCATATCAGTGAGGTCATATGATACATGTCTTTCTCTGTTTGACTTATTTCGCTCAACATAATACCCTTCAGTTCCATCCACGTCGTTGCATATGGCAAGATCTCATTCCTTTTGATGGCTGCATAATATTCCATTGTATATATATACGACCTCTTCTTTATCCATTCATCTGTCGATGGACATCTTGGCTCTTTCCACAGTTTGGCTATTGTGGACATTGCTGCTATAAACATCGGGGTGCATGTACCCTTTCGGATCCCTACTTTTGTATCTTTGGGGTAAATACCCAGTAGTGCAATTGCTGGATCATAGGGTAGCTCTATTTTCAACTGTTTGAGGAACCTCCATACTGTTTTCCAGAGTGGCTGCACCAGCTTGCATTCCCACCAACAGTGTAGGAGGGTTCCCCTTTCTCCGCATCCCCGCCAACATCTGTCATTTCCTGACTTGTTAATTTTAGCCATTCTGACTGGTGTGAGGTCGTATCTCATTGAGGTTTTGATTTGGATTTCCCTGATGCCGAGCGATGTTGAGCACTTTTTCATGTGTCTGTTGGCCATTTGGATGTCTTCTTTGGAAAAACGTCTGTTCATGTCTTCTGCCCATTTCTTGATTGTATTCTTTGTTCTTTGGGTGTTGAGTTTGATGAGTTCTTTATAGATTTTGGATACTAGCCCTTTATCTGATATGTCATTTGCAAATATCTTCTCCCATTCTGTCGGTTGTCTTTTGGTTTTGTTGACTGTTTCCTTTGCTTTGCAAAAGCTTTTTATCTTGATGAAGTCCCAATAGTTCATTTTTGCCCTTGCTTCCCTTGCCTTTGGCGATGTTTCTAGGAAGAAGTTGCTGTGGCTGAGGTCGAAGAGGTTGCTGTCTGTGTTGTCCTTTAGGATTTGGATGGACTCCTGTCTCACATTGAGGTCTTTCAACCATTTGGAGTCTATTTTTGTGTGCGGTGTAAGGAAATGGTCCAGTTTCATTCTTCTGCATGTGGCTATCCAATTTCCCCAACACCATTTGTTGAAGAGACTGTCTTTTTTCCATTGGACATTCTTTCCTGCTTTGTCAAAGATTAGTTGACCATAGAGCTGAGGGTCCATTTCTGGGCTCTCTATTCTGTTCCATTGATCTATGTGTCTGTTTTTGTGCCAGTACCATACTGTCTTGATGATGACAGCTTTGTAATAGAGCTTGAAGTCCAGAATTGTGATGCCGCCAGCTTTGCTTTTCTTTTTCAACATTCCTCTGGCTGTTCAGGGTCTTTTCTGCTTCCATACAAATTTTAGGATTATTTGTCCCATTTCTTTGAAAAAAGTGGATGGTATTTTGATGGGGATTGCATTGAATGTGTAAATTGCTCTAGGTAGCATTGACATCTTCACAATATTTGTTCTTCCAATCCATGAGCATGGAACGTTTTTCCATTTTTTTGTGTCTTCCTCAATTTCTTTCATGAGTATTTTATAGTTTTCTGAGTACAGATCCTTTGTCTCTTTGGTTAGATTTATTCCTAGGTATCTTATGGTTTTGGGTGCAATTGTAAATGGGATCAACTCCTTAATTTCTCTTTCTTCGGTCTTGTTGTTGGTGTATAGGAATGCCACTGACTTCTGTGCATTGATTTTATATCCTGCCACTTTACTGAATTCCTGTATGAGTTCTAGAAGTTTTGGGGTGGAGTCTTTTGGGTTTTCCACATAAAGTATCATATCATCTGCAAAGAGTGAGAGTTTGACTTCTTCTTTGCCGATTTGGATGCCTTTTATTTCTTTTTGTTGTCTGATTGCTGTGGCTAGGACTTCCAATACTATGTTGAATAGCAGTGGTGATAATGGGCATCCCTGCCGTGTTCCTGACCTTAGGAGGAAAGCTCTCAGTTTTTCCCCATTGAGAATGATATTCACTGTAGGTTTTTCATAGACGGCTTTTATGATATTGAGGTATGTACCCTCTATGCCTATACTCTGAAGAGTTTTGATCAAGAAAGGATGCTGTACTTTGTCAAATGCTTTTTCTGCATCTATTGAGAGGATCATATAATTCTTGTTCTTTCTTTTGTTAATGTATTGTATCACGTTGATTGATTTGCGGATGTTGAACCAACCTTGCAGCCCAGGGATAAATCCCACTTGGTCCTGGTGAATAATCCTTTTAATGTACTGTTGGATCCTATTGGCTAGTATTCTCCTTTTTGATGGGGTCTTTGTCTGGTTTTGGGATCAAGGTAATGCTGGCCTCATAAAATGAGTTTGGAAGTTTTCCTTCCATTTCTATTTTTTGGAACAGTTTCAGAAGAATAGGTATTAATTCTTCTTTAAATGTTTGGTAGAATTCCCCTGGGAAGCCATCTGGCCCTGGGCTTTTGTTTTTTGGGAGATTTTTGATGACTGCTTCAATTTCCTTAGTGGTTATAGGTCTGTTCAGGTTTTCTATTTCTTCCTGGTTCAGTTTTGGTAGTTGATACATCTCTAGGAATGCATCCATTTCTTCCAGGTTATCTAATTTGCTGGCATAGAGTTGCTCATAATATGTTCTTATAATTGTTTGTATTTCTTTGGTGTTGGTTGTGATCTCTCCTCTTTCATTCATGATTTTGTTGATTTGGGTCCTTTCTCTTTTCTTTTTGATAAGTCTGGCCAGGGGTTTATCAATCTTGTTCATTCTTTCAAAGAACCAGCTCCTAGTTTCGTTGATCTGTTCTACTGTTCTTTTAGTTTCTATTTCATTGATTTCTGCTCTGATCTTTATTCTCTTCTCCTGCTGGGTTTAGGCTTTATTTGCTGTTCTTTCTCCAGCTCCTTTAGGTGTAGGGTTAGGTTGTGTACTTGAGACCTTTCTTGTTTCTTGAGAAAGGCTTGTATTGCTATATACTTTCCTCTTAGGACTGCCTTTGCTGCATCCCAAAGATTTTGAATAGTTGTGTTTTCATTTTCATTGGTTTCCATGTATTTTTAAATTCTTTAATTTCCTGGTTGACCCATTCATTCTTCAGTAGGATGCTCTTTAGCCTCCATGTATTTGAGTTCTTTCTGACTTTCCTCTTGTGATTGAGTTCTAGTTTCAAAGCATTGTGGTCCGAAAATAGGCAGGGAATGATCCCAATCTTTTGGTACCGGTTGAGACCTGATTTATGACCTAGGATGTGATCTGTTCTGGAAAATGTTCCATGGGGACTAGAGAAGAATGTGTATTCTGTTGCTTTGGGATGGAATGTTCTGAATATGTCTGTGAAGTCCATTTGGTCCAGTGTGTCATTTAAAGTCTTTATTTCCTTGTTGATCTTTTGCTTAGATGATCTGTCCATTTCAGTGAGGGGGGTGTTAAAGTGCCCCACTATTATTGTATTGTTGTCGATGTGTTTCTTTGCTTTTGTTATTAATTGCCTTATATAATTGGCTGCTCCCATGTTGGGGGCATAGATATTTACAATTGTTAGATCTTCTTGTTGGATAGACCCTTTAAGTAGGATATAATGTCCTTCCTCATCTCTTATTACAGTCTTTGGTTTAAAATCTAATTTGTCTGATATAAGGATTGCCACCCCAGCTTTCTTTTGGTGTCCATTAGCATGGTAAATGGTTTTCCACTCCCTCACTTTCAATCTGGGGGTGTCTTTGGTTCTAAAATGAGTCTCTTGCAGACAGCGTATTGATGGGTCTTGTTTTTTAATCCAGTCTGATAGCCTGTGTCTTTTGATTGGGGCATTGAGCCCATTTACATTCAGGGTAACTATTGAAAGACAGGAATTTAGTGCCATTGTATTGCCTGTAAGGTGACTGTTACCGTATATTGTCTGTGTTCCTTTCTGGTCTATGTTGCTTTTAGGCTCTCTCTTTGCTTAGAGGACCCCTTTCAGGATTTCTTGTAGGGCTGGTTTTGCGTTTGCAAATTCCTTTAGTTTTTGTTTGTCCTGGAAGCTTTTTATCTCTCCTTCAATTTTCAATGACAGCCTAGCTGGATAGAGTATTCTTGGCTGCCTATTTTTCTCATTTAGTGCTCTGAATATATCATGCCAGTCCTTTCTGGCCTGCCAGGTCTCTGTGGATAGGTCTGTTGCCAATCTAATGTTTCTACCCTTGTAGGTTACATATCTCTTCTCCCGAGCTGCTTTCAGGATTTTCTCTTTGTCTATGAGACTCGTAAGTTTTACTATTAGATGTCGGGTGTTTGTTTGTTTTTTAAAGATTTTATTTATTTATTTGACAGAGAGAGAGCTCGCACAAGCCGGGAGGAGCAGGAGAGGGAGAAGCAGGCTCCCTGCTCAGCAGGGAGCCCCACATGGAGCTGGATCCCAGGACCCTGGGATCATGACCTGAGCTGAAGGCAGATGCTTAATGGACTGAGCCACCCAGGTGCCCCTGAGTATCATGTTTTTACGTTGATAATAATCTTAACATAGTGTACACCTATTGTAAATTGTTGGAATGACCACATTTTAATTGAGTTCCACCCAGAGCCTGCTGGTCCCACCTTTCCCTCTGTGTTTTGATTCCTTGGGCTCCCAACTGTACTTCGAGTGGATTAGAGAGGAGCCAGGGGGATTTCATAGGTAAATGATGGGATTCTGCCACGTGATGCCAGGGCAAGCTGCCCAAGTGTGGGCTTGGACAGGGTTCCAGTAGAGGAAAAAGGGTAGGAGAACAAAGTCATTACATGGCCTGTGGTGGGACAGACGTGCTGAACTCAAACAAGAACCTGCCTTATGGCAGTCAGTGCCCAGAATACTTCAGTTTGTCCAGAAGAGAAGCCCTGGGTTAGGCTTCCTGGTGTCAAAGCTGGTCCCCCATCCCCTTGAAACCTGTCTCCTTAGCAAGTGTATTAACTTCTCTGGGCCCACTGTCCTTCTCCGCACTATGGGAATAGTAACAGTACTTATACTCTGGGCTGTTGTGGGGTTGAACGAAGTCATGTGAAGCCCTTGAGCCAGTACTCTGTTATTCTTTTAACCAGATCCTTCTCGCCTTAGCAATCTCACCCATAAATTAATTGGGATTGGCACCCTTAGAGGGTATGAGTGGGGTAGAAATGCATGTCACTTTTTGAGGAATGTGGACATTGCATTGCGAGGAAAGGAAAGAAAAATTGGGCTAAGTGATGTAGACAATTTTTGAATTGCCTCTATCAGTGAAAGGTACAAGCCCTTTCAGAGGCTGGTTAAGGAAGACCACGGATATCAGCTTCACTAAACCCTTCTAGGCTCCGTCTCGGACTGAAGACTAAAAATCTGAAAATGCCTTGCTGGTTCCTAGGTTATAATACCTCTGGTACACTCGTGTCTCTCTCCTTTTAGAGAGTTCTGTTCTGCTCTGTGGAAGGGGAAACTGATCCTTCCACAGTCAGTCACTCTTCCATTTTGGTCATTTGTGAGGTATCTTAGGTACTGCTCAGGTCTTAATCCTGGAACAAGGGGCCATTTTTAAAGGCTCTGCTCATGACAGCAGTCTCCTCAGACAAGAATCACCCCTCCGCACACCCACTGTGGCTCCCGGCCAACTCTAGGAAGGTACCATGTATGAGGAAAGAAAACCAAGCAAGTGAACATAAATCACCCCCTCACCCTAGACCCATGCAATGAACAAACCCAGGTTCTGGCTAGTTGCCAACACTTGCAAATTCTACAGTCTGGCACTCTTTGGCCAAAAATTTTGCCTTCTGTCATTTCATCTGGGTGGGTGTGTGTGTGGGGGGTAGGGGCACAATGGTGCTTGCACACTTGCAGTTTTCAGCAGCCAGAGTGTGCAGGGAGGCAGAGAGCCCCAGGATTCCGCACCCATCCTGAGAACCTAACAGAGGGCCTCCAAGGTTAGACTAACACCCTGAACAACCCAGAGTCCAGAACAGACCAGAGGCCAAGGTTAAACCACTGCCCCTCCTGGGAAGCCAGCTCATTCAAATGCTAAGTAAATGTTCCCTGAAAGAAACTGACCCCAGGCATGAGATTCTTTCCTACGTTAGGTCATCAGCAAAGTGGTTTAGAGAAAGCCAAGTGGCCTCTGGACATGAATGGATGACCTTTTGAATAATATGCAGTTTGTGCGACAGAAACCCGTTCCTTTAAAAACGAATCTTGGCAGAGCTTTCCGTGTTAGCGCTATCTTACCTTGGCCTGAGTCGTCAGATGCGCAACTGGAAACCCCATCCTTATCCTACCACAGAGCAGGTGGACCTCTCTGGAGAACTCAGGAGATCACTTTCTTTTTTCTTTTTTTTTTTTTAAGAATTTGACAGAGAGAGACACAGCGAGGGAGGGAACACAAGCAGGGGGAGTGGGAGAGGGAGAAGCGGGCTTCCTGCTGAGCAGGGAGCCCGATGTGGGACTCGATCCCAGGACCCCAGGATCACGACCTGAGCCGAAGGCAGACGCTCAACAACTGAGCCACCCAGGCGCCCCTAGGAGATCACTTTCAACGACAGTTAAGCCGCAACTGGATGTCGAGCTCTTTGTGGACGTCAAAAAGTAAATCAGATTTTAGGTGCTTCTGATGCTTGGTCCTTTACTTGACA
This sequence comes from Neomonachus schauinslandi, assembly GCF_002201575.2. Taxonomy (NCBI): domain Eukaryota; kingdom Metazoa; phylum Chordata; class Mammalia; order Carnivora; family Phocidae; genus Neomonachus; species Neomonachus schauinslandi. The sequence goes on along the minus strand of NC_058409.1, from coordinate 55,020,666 downwards.
GTTTGCCAAGTGCAAAGTGTGTGAAGTGTTATGTGAAACTAAACCTACATACCAGGTCCTATCTGTCAGGAGTTTACAGTCTCACTAACAAAAGTTGCTATCTTCCCGCTCTTGCTTCCTCCCAGGTGGTTTTACTAAGTCTTAGTGGAAGCAGGAAGGAGGATGAAATAAATCACATTCTTTAATGTGTGGTTCTTTTTTAAAAAAAATTATTTATTTGAGAGAGAGAAAAGACAGCATGACTGGGGGGAGGGGAGAAGGGAGAAGCAGACTCCCCGATGAGCAGGGAACTGGATATGGGACTTGATCCCAGGACCCTGAGATCAGGACCTGAGCCGAAGGCAGATGCCTAATCAACTGAGCCACCCAGGTGCCCCTGGATTCAGTCTTTAAAAAGAAGAAACTGAGGGTCCGGGGTGCCGGGATGGCTCAGTCGTTAAGCATCTGCCTTCGGCTCAGGTCATGGTCCCAGGGTCCTGGATCGAGCCCTGCATCGGGCTCCCTGCTCATTGGGGAGCCTGCTTCTCCCTCTCCCACTCCCCCTGCTCGTGGGTGCTCTCTCTGTGTCACATCAATAAATAAAATCTTAAAAAAAAATGAAGAAACTGAAAGTTTATGAAAGTACAGCCTTTACATCCACATAATCTGGAGGAAGAGAAAATCTCTCTTCCTTTTAAAATCCAGGAAACTTCTTTCCCAGAAATTTCTAGGACACCTCCCTTGTATATCATTGGCCTGAATCAGGGCACACACCTATTCCTGAATAGCTCCTGGGTCCAGGGGACTGGATTACTTTCAGGTTTACCAGGCCCACTTCTGGGTCTGGGGGTGGAGGGAATCAGTCTTCCTTGAAACACACAGGCTGTGTGCGGTGGGGAGAGCTTTGTGAAACTTGGTAAGAATCAGACAACTATTAGGAAGGAAAAGATGTGGGGCTGGTGACCAAAACCATCCACCACGATTTTCTTAGATAACTTTTCCGAACATTTTATCTGGTGTTTCTTAGGCGATGGGGCAGGGAAAGGAAGCCCACACTACCAGCAGTATTTATCACATCTGACTATTGGCTAGGTGCTGTGTATTACAGATACCTTCTCATTTTAATCCTCAAAGCAGTGGGCAGGAAGCACTTACTGTGCTCCCATTTTATAGATGAGGAAGCTAAGGCCCAGTGAACTTCAGTGACTTGCCTGAAGACTCAGGACTAGTCAAAACGGAGATGAAATTCACAGTGTGGGCCCTGTGGGTGTGAAGAACGTTTAACTACCACCCGCACTGTTTCCCTGTGCACCCACCGCTGACCCAAACGCACAGCCTCCTGGTCCTTCCCTGCTTCTGGCCTTTCACCTCAGCTCCCCTCAACATCCCACTCCTGGGTCCACCATGCCGCCTTGTTGTGTCCCCGACAGCCCCACCTCTGAAACATGGGACTCCTCCTTCTGCCTTTGTTGTTCGCACTGTCCTTCTTCCCCATCAAATCCCCTCTTTGACCCTGCAGTTACCACGTGTCCCTTGTCTCCTGCCCATCCTCCTAGCCTGTCAGCCCTCCTGCTTCGTTCCCTTGTCTAACTGGTTCAGACTCCGTGGCAACCATTTCACTGACCCCTCTCACGCACCCCTCCATTTCCTCACACCCGCTTGGCCCAGGGCCCTGGCCTTCTAATCCCCACCCATGAAGGCCTCCCACCTGAAATTCCTGCCCTAGAGTGTCTTTCTTCATGCCATGGGAGAAGAGTCAAAATTCCTGCTTCCAGGTCCAGCTGGACGCTTGGGGCGCTGGATGGAGGATCCCTGGTCGGGAGGCTCTCCATAAGCCCCTCCCCCGCCGCTGTCCTCCCAGCACAGAGGTGAACACTGGGCCTTCTGCTTTAGTGAGAAGTGGCGCCCTCAGGGGTGAAGACACCCGGAGCAGATGTGCCCCCCGGGCACACACACATTCACTTCAGGCAGGAGCTGGGTGCCCGCAGGCTTGACTGAGAAAAGGCCTGGGGCTGTGATGTTGGGGTGCTGCCCACTTAGGAACCAGGCAAGCAGATTCTAAGGTGTACAGTTCCCAAGAGAAACAACAAAAATAAAAGCCCAGAGAGCACCTCCTCCACTAGGTCACTAATCCTTGTGGCTGGGCAGGTGGTGAGAGCTGAGGCCTGGAGCCAAAATAGGGCCGGGGCGGCGACAGGGCCACTAGGGGGGGCGGCACAGCACCAGAACAGCCAAGCAGGGCGAGTATTAGGAGCGGGGAGGGTTGGTGGAGCAGAGTGGGGACGCCTGCGGCATTTTCCAGGGCGCGGGCTTGTGCCACAGGTTGGTTTAAGGGCAGCTCAGACGGTCTTCCTCAGGTCCATTCTGTGTTCTCCTCAGGGCATGTCCTCCCTCCTCGGAGGAAGCCACAGTCTTCCACCTGATTTCCTCACTCCTTCAAAGCTTCCTCCTTCCCTTGGTCTGCGTTCTTTTTCTTTTCACAGACGTGTTCAGAGCTTTTTCACGCTGAAGTATGTTATGATCTCAATTCAACTGTCTCTTTTCCAGCACCTTCTCTCCTTCCCGTGAGAGTGGTCACCAGGAGCTGCTGACCTTCCCTCCCCCAGGGCCTCCCCATGCCTACCTCGCTTTCACTCCTCTCACAGGTCCAGCGGACCGCACACCCCAAGTCCCGTGGCCCAACCCAGTGCCTCTTCCTGGATGGCATCCTACCTGAATCTTCTAGAGTGTCTGACATCCTCTCTTGGAAACTTGTCTGTCTTGGCTTTATCACTGCCCTGCCTTCTGGAAGTTTTCTTCCTTCCTCGCTGACTACAGGTCTCCCTTATGGATTTTCTTTTTCCTTCTACTCTTCTACTGACTCTTAAATGCACATGTCCCCCGCCAAATTCTGGCCTGATACTCTCTCTCTTCTACTCTACATCCCCTCCCCCTGCAATCTCATTCACATCTATAGTTTCAACTCACCCGTAAGCTGAGGACTCCCTACATCTATTTCCTTCAGCCCCAGGGTTGGGATCAGCATGCAAAATTTAAGGGAGTGCTAAAAAACTCAGAATTGACGTGGTTATTTTCTTTTGGAACAAAGTCATCAGTCATATTGAAGGTTAAGAGTCAAAGCTGCAAACTGCAGCCCGGACACTAGCCCAGTGTTACACTGCTCAGAAGACAGGGCGAGTCATGGGCTAGTGTGAGTCTTGTCAGCCACGGTCTCCCACACCACAGCTAGCCATCAGCGGCAACCTCTTGCAACAAGAAAGACAGTGGTGGTGACAAACAAGATCAGTAAGTAGGTGGGCAGGGTGTTAGTTTCCTCTCTAGTCCGAGTTCTAAAACGAAAGCTAGGAAAAGCACAAAAAAAGACTACCCCACACATTCTGAAACTAGTGGTGATGACTGCACAATGTTACGACTATACTAAAAACCACTGAATATGTCAATATAACGTTGTAAAAAATCCAAAAAAATTCACAACGGGCAAAATAACAGCATTTAAATAGTGACAGGATCACTTAGTATGAAGCCACATCAGAGCCCAAGGCAGAAAGAAAAATCAGTATACTGATCCCCAGTCACCCTAGTAATCCCCAGATTAGTGGGTCTCAACCACGGTGGTGCATTAGGATCTCTTGGAGAGCTTTTTCTGGGGAAGATAAAATTCACACCACATAAAATTCACCATTTACAAGTATATAGTTCAGTGGTTTTTAGTATAGTCGTAACATTGTGCAGTCATCACCACTAGTTTCAGAATGTGTGGGGTAGTCTTTTTTTGTGCTTTTCCTAGCTTTCGTTTTAGAACTCGGACTAGAGAGGAAACTAACACCCTGCCCACCTACTTACTGATCTTGTTTGTCACCACCACTGTCTTTCTTGTTGCAAGAGGTTGCCGCTGATGGCTAGCTGTGGTGTGGGAGACCGTGGCTGACAAGACTCACACTAGCCCATGACTTGCCCTGTCTTCTGAGCAGTGTAACACTGGGCTAGTGTCCGGGCTGCAGTTTGCAGCTTTGACTCTTAACCTTCAATATGACTGATGACTTTGTTCCAAAAGAAAATAACCACGTCAATTCTGAGTTAGAACATGGCCAACCCTTATTCTATTTTTATGAGTAAAACCCTATCTGCTCTTTCTTAATTACTTCTTTTTTTTTTTTTTAAAGATTTTATTTGTTTATTTGAGAGAGAGTGAGAGATCACGAGCAGGGGGGAGGGGTAGAGAGAGAAGCAGGCTCCTTGCTGAGCAGGGAGCCTGATGTGGGACTCGATCCCGGGACCCTGAGATTATGACCTGAGCCGAAGGCATACACTTAATCGACTGAGCACCCCCCAGCCCAGGTGCCCCTTTCTTGATTACTTCTAACAAAGCTTGAGTTCCTCAGATTTGCTATTCCTTATAAATTAATCTAATGATATTCTGCAGTCTAAACTTTAAAATTTCAAGTCTTCTTAATTAACTACTAAACCAAAAAAAAAAAAGTGTCAGAAAGAGAATGAGATGATATTGCCGATTCTCTATAGTTGTAGAGAGATATCAATTCTGTATCTTCAAACTAATTCCAAGAATATTCTCCAATAAATCATTCAATTGACAGCATTTACAGAAAATCCATCTTGTTCTCCTGTTCAGTGTAGACATGTAGTGATTGTTTATAATTATTACCAAGTTGTGTTTGGATATATTATTTGAACAGTGGGGTCTTATGCGATACTGTGACTTCAGAAATTTCTGTCATGGCCTTTCACCTCTAAATTGAGGCTTGTAATAGGTTGTCTTACTTGATAATTTGCTGCCCTGGTAATGAGGTTGTAATTGACATGTGTTTTCCTAAATGGTCTGAAGATGCTTGTAAGATTTATTTGCCACATTTGAGCAGTCTCAGGGCATGTCCTTCTTCAACATGAGTGGGGGTAGTGGAAACCTATGATTCTAACATTCTTATGTAAATAAAGAGTTTGAGAGCCTAGGTCTCATTTAAATGTTTTCTTCCTGTGGCTACCTGTGGAGTGGGCTCCAGGATTTGCCAGGAGTCTACATTACACCAGGTGCCTTGAGAGCCAACTCCAGGGATTCTCCAAGATGTGACTTCATAACTTAGGAGTCACCGTCCCACTTTGCCTGTAATAAAGCCAGCCTCTCTTTATGTGGCCCTCTTTGGCTCTGTCACCTGTCTCTGCAGTGATCCCATGTGGTAGCTGCTCCTGTCTGGGCCTCAGTCAAGAAGGCAAATGCATTTTTGTACAAGGAATCCCTCTGGTCACTTCAGAAGTGAGACCCTCTACTTGTCCCAAAGTCCTTTCTTCAACAAAGTCACAACTTGAAGCCAAGTTTTAAGGAAGAGGCAGAAATGGCTTCTGATGAGCCAGAGGACCTGAAACTTTTCAGAACACTCACAGGAGATCGCCTGGCCCTGTTGCCATCTTTCCCCTTTTTTTCCCATCATACTTGCAACAAGCTTGATTATGCCTCTGCTTTCCAGCTCCCCACAGACCAGTCAGGGGCTGAGAAGGAGCAGTGCGGCTGCAGGCAGGCCCTCGACCTCACCCGCAGGTGAAGAAGGAGGAGACAGGAGAACTAGGAAAAGCAGAGCAAGAGCTCCCAAGTGTCAAGAGGCGGACAACCGTGCTGCTGAAGCAGATCATTCTACCGCCTCAACAGCGGCTAGGCCAGAGGGGACTGATAGCTGAGCTCTTTAACCACGAAGAAAGGGTTAAACTGTGTTCCACGTACTGGGTGAAAACATTTCAGGAGGGCTCCAGTGAGTTTGGGGATTAACAGACGCAGTCAATGCTCTCAGTGCCCTGCCTGCCTTCCTCCGACCTTGCTGATTCATTCTCCTCTGGCTGCCTGCCAACCCTCCATCTCTGCTCTGAGGCTTTTTTCTGAAACCAGAACATCGCTTTCCTAAATGTGGTCCTGTGCAGAGGTCCAGCAGTGCCAGGGAATGAATACCCTCGACCCTAGGAGCAACGCTCAGCCCATACCCTGCAGATATTGTTGTATAAATACATCTGCTCCCTTGCCCAAGTAGGGTCATTGTAAGATTTTATTTTTAAGTAATCTCTGCACCCAACATGGGGCTTGAACTCACAAGCCTAAGATCAAGAGTCACGTGCTCTACCGAATGCTCCAGGCAGGTGGCCCCACAAGTGGATCATTTCACAGGCTCCCAGAGTTGCCGCACTAGGTTAGGTTCCAGTCACCACCCCCCCCCCCCAGGCTAACTAGGTGAATAGGGTACCTTCTGGCAGCTGCTGTACCATCCCGTAGCATTTCCCCACTTCCCTAGAGGTGTTCCCTGTACTTCCAAGATAAACTCTTTGTACCCACATCCTGTCTCGGGATCTGCCTGTGGAAAACTTTACACTAATGTGGGAAGGCAAGCTTCAACTACATGAACACTTACATATTTGAAACAAGACTTTTTCTCCAGTGTTGCTCAAAGATGAGGTGCACGTGCAAAAGCAAAACGCTCTTCCTACCATGCCCTTCTCCTTGGGTAGGCTCTTATAGAGAGTTCTTCCCTCCGCACCCTGCTTCTCCCCTGCCCTCCTTCCCTCTGTCTACCAGCAGGTCAGTTCATAGATTCCTTAGGGACAACCAGGCATTTCCCTTTGAATTCTCGCAGGTCCCAGAATTGAACAATCTTAAACAATAGCTAGGTCCACAGCATTCTCTTAAGGTTTAGCTAAATGGCCCCAAACCCTCTAGCTCCCTTTACAAGAAAAGCTGAACAAACCTTTCCAGGGCAGAGTTTTCTTCTCTTGGCTGTTGGATCTTGGTTTCCAGGAGTCCATGGATGGAGATCAGTGTCCCATTGGCTCCTGGGGCTGAGCTGCTGGGGGCGCGGGCCGGCCGGGGGGCGGTTGACAGCAGGAGGCTGCGGTGGGGGAGCACCCAGGCCCGCCCCACTCCTCTCCGCGCTGCCGAAGCTTCTGTGGGGCTGAGCAGCAGAATGCATAGCACGCTTGGGCATCTGCTGTGCTGTGAACCCCTTCCCCTTCTCAGGGTAACAGCCACGGCTACCAGCAGGGCTGGCAGAGTCTTCAAGGCCTTTCTCAAACTTACCTGGTCATAAGAATCACCTGGGGCGCTTGTGAAGCATACACATTCCAGGTGCCAGTGCCAGTTCCCAAATCACCATCTCCCGGGGGATCTCTGCGCTTTACAAGCCTCCCAGGTGATTCTTATGACTGGACACACTATGGAATGAGGAGGGAGGCGGGAGCATCCTTATAGCAGACAAGACTCAGCTCAGCTGTTCAGGTGTGTTCCTTCACAGTTGGCAGGTATGTCTCTTATAATCAGAATGAATCGAAGGGAAGTCTTTCCATTTTTTTTTCTTTCTTTCTTTTTTTTTTTTAGGAAGTCATTCCTAACATGGGGGCCTGCCAGCGCCTAGTATGGTTCTGAGAGCCCAAGGATGCTCTGGTCTAAATAAGACTTGTTTAAAGTAACTCTCATAGCCCAGGCTAACCTTACATGTGACCCTTCTTCTGAAGTTTGCTGCCGAACAGCAATTCCCAGCTGAGTAGGGAGCCGGAGTGAGGAGGAAGAGAGGGATGGTGTAGCAGAGATTTGAAAAGCTAGAGTTGAAAGCATATTCTTTTTTTTAATGAAAAAATACTCTTTTTTTTTTTAAGATTTTATTTATTTTTCAACAGATAGAGAGAGACAGTGAGAGAGGGAACACAAGCAGGGGGAGGGGGAGAGGGAGAAGCAGGCTTCCCGCCGAGCAGGGAGCCCGATGTGGGACTCGATCCCAGGACCCTGGGATCATGACCTGAGCCAAAGGCAGACGCTTAACGACTGAGCCACCCAGGCGCCCCAATGAAAAAATATTCTTAATTAGGAATTGTTTTTATTTTTGTTTCTTATTTATTTTAAAGTAGGTTCACACCCAGCATGGAGCCCAATGTGGGGCTTGAACCCACAACCCTGAGATCAAGACCAGAACTGAGATCAAGAATCGGATACTCAAACAACTGAGCCACCCAGGCGCCCCTGCTTTGGTTTGTTTTTAGTGAAAAGTAATTTGTTTTGAAATTTCTGACATGTTAAAGGGTATGAGAATTTAATATTTTTCAGAATGATACATGCACGTAAGACATCTGCAGTTGAGTGGGATAAAGCAAGAGCTACAGGTCAGATTGGCTGGGGCAGCTCTGGAAGAGCAGGGCCCTCCTGACGCTCACCCTCCGTGGAGCCTGATTCTCTCCATCCAGACCATCTCTCCTCAGCCATCTTTCAATAACTCACATCCCCTTAAGTCAGTGCCCTGCTTGAAGTCACTGGAAGGTTCACTGCTACTCATGAGACCAAGTCAAACAACTATAAGTATGACCCTCAAGATCCCCCTTTATTGGCCCCAACCCACTTTTCTGGTTTCATTTCCTGACTGCTCAGCATGTGCACTTTGTTCTTCTGATATCAGGCTACTGGAGTTCTCTGAACCTTAGGGCACGATCGATCATACCTTTGGAACTTTGCTCATGCTGTGCCTTTCCTCCATTTGTTATTTTCTTCTTGTTTGATTATGACTATTCTAATGGGTAGGACATGATATCTCACTATAGTTTTCATTAGAATTTTATTAATGATTAGTGCTGTCAAATCTCTCTTTTTTGAAAACACCCATTTTATTGAGGTATAATTTATGTACAATAGACTGCATCCACATTAACTGAATAGTTCAAAGGACTTTGACAAATGTATGCACCATGTAACCACCACCACGATCAAAATACATAACATTTCTATCATCTCTTCTTGACCCTTTACAGTCAATTGTCCCCTCCACTCCCAACCCCAGGCAACCTCTGATCTGCTTTCTGTCAGTATAGATTGATTTGTATTTTCTGGAATTCCATATAAATGGAATCATACAGTTTATACTCTTGTATTTGCCTTCTTCCACTCAGCATATTTGAGATTCATCCATGTTGGTGAGTATATCACTAGTTTCTTCCTTTTTATTGCCAAGTAGTATTCACTATATGAATACATCACAATTTTATTATCCATTCATTTATGAGAGTCATTTGGGTTGTTTCCAGTTTTAAGGCTGTTATGAATACAAGCTGTTATAACCATTCTTATATAAGTCTTTTGTGGAATATGTTTTCATTTTTCTTGAGAAAACACCTAAGAGTAGAATAGTTAGGTTATAAGACAGTATATGTTTAACTTTATAAGAAACTGCCGCCAGATGGCCTCCTAGCAGAATTCTACCAAACATTTAATTTAAAAAATTTTTTTAAAAATATTTTATTTATTTGACAGAAAGGGAGTACAAGCAGGGGGAGCCACCAGCAGAGGGAGAGGGAGAAGCAGACTCTCCGTTCAGCAGGGAGCCCGATGCGGGGCTCAATCCCAGGAACCTGGGATCATGACCTGAGCCGAAGGCAGAAACTTAACCAACTAAGCCACCCAGGCGCACCTCTACCAAACATTTAAAGAAGAATACCTATTCTTCTGAAGCTGTTTCAAAAAATAGAAATGGAAGGAAAACTTCCAAACTCATTCTATGACATCAGCATTACCTTGATCCCAAAACCAGACAAAGACCCCACCAAAAAGGAGAATTACAGACCAATATGCCTGATGAACACAGATGCAAAAATTCTCACCAAAATACTAGCCAATACGATCCAACAGTACATTAAAAGGATTACTCACCACGACCAAGTGGGATTTATTCCTGGGTTGCAAGGTTGGTTCAACATCTGCAAATCAATCAATGTGATATACCACATTAATAAAAGAAAGGACAAGAGGGCGCCTGGGTGGCTCAGTTGGTTAAGCGACTGCCTTCGGCTCAGGTCATGATCCTGGAGTCCCGGGATCGAGTCCCACATCGGGCTCCCTGCTCAGCGGGGGGTCTGCTTCTCCCTCTGACCCTCTCCCCTCTCATGCTCTCTATCTCTCATTCTCTCTCTCAAATAAATAAATAAAATCTTTAAAAAAAAAATAAATAAAAAAATAAAAGAAAGGACAAGAACCATATGATTCTCTCAGTAGATTCAGAAAAAGCATTTGACAAAAGTACAGCATCCTTTCTTGATCAAAACTCTCTGCTGGCGGCGCCTAGGGGGCTCAATCATTAAGCGTCTGCCTTCGGCTCAGGTCGTGATCCCAGGGTCCTGGGATCGAGCCCCGCATCGGGCTCCCTGCTCGGCGGGAAGCCTGCTTCTCCCTCTCCCACTCCCCCTGCTTGTGTTCCCTCTCTCGCTGTCTCATAAATAAAATCTTACAAAAAAAAAAAACCCCTCTCTGCAGTATAGGGATAAAAGAAACATACGTCAACATCATAAAAGCCATCTATGAAAAACCCACAGCGAATATCATCTGCAATGGGGAAAGATTGACACCTTTTCCCCTAAGGTCAGGAACACGACAGGGATGTCCACTCTCACCACTGTTGTCCAACATAGTCCTGGAAGTCCTAGCTTCAGCAATCAGACAACAAAAAGAAATAAAAGGCATCCAAATCGGCAAAGAAGAAGTCAAACTCTTACTCTTCACAGATGACATGATATTCTATATGGAAAACCCAAAAGACTCCACCCCAAAATTGCTAGAACTCATACAGGAATTCAGCAAAGTTGCAGGATATAAGATCAAGGCACAGAAGTCAGTTGCATTTCTATACACTAACAATGAGGCAGAAGAAAGAGAAATCAAGGAATCGATCTCATTTACAATTGCACCAAAACCCATAAGATACCTAGGAATAAACCTAACCAAAGATGTAAAGGATCTGTACCCCGAAAACTATAGAACACTTATTTTTTTTAATATTTTATTTATTTATTTGACAAAGAGAGAGGGAGAGAGAGAGAGGGATCACAAGGAGGCAGACAGGCAGGCAGAGGCAGAGGGAAAAGCAGACTCCCTGCTGAGCAGGGACCCAGATGCGGGGCTTGATCCCAGGACTCCAAGATCATGACCTGAGCTGAAGGCAGATGCTTAACTCACTGAGCCACCCAGGAACCCCTAAAAACTATAGAACACTTGTGAAAGAAATTGAGGAAGACACAAAGAAATGGAAAAACATTCCATGCTCATGGATTGGAAGAAAAAATGTTATTAAAATGTCTATGCTACCCAAAGCAATCTACACATTCAATGCCATCCCTATCAAAATACCATCAACATTTTTCACAGAGCTGGAACAAACAATCCTAAAATTTGTGTGGAACCAGAAAAGACCCCGAATAGCCAGAGGAATGTGGAAAAAGAAAAGCAAAGCTGGTAGCATCACAATTCTGGACTTCAAGCTCTATTACAAAGCTGTCATCATCAAGACAGTATGGTACTGGCACAAAAACAGACACATAGATCCATGGAACAGAATAGAGAGCCCAGAAATGGACCCTCAACTCTATGATCAACTAATCTTTGACAAAGCAGGAAAGAATGTCCAATGGAAAAAAGACAGTCTCTTCAACAAATGGTGTTGGGAAAATTGGACAGCCACTTGGCAGAAGAATGAAACTGGACCATTTCCTTACACCGCACACAAAAATAGACTCAAAATGGATGAAAGACCTAAATGTGAGACAGGAAACCATCAAAATCCTAGAGGAGAACACAGCCAGCAACCTCTGTGACCTCAGCTGCAGCAACTTCTCCCTAGACACGTCACCAAAGGCAAGGGAAACAAAAACAAAAACGAGCTATTGGGACTTCATCAAGATAAAAAGCTTTTGCACAGCAAAGGAAACAGTCGACAAAACTAAAAGTCAGCCTACGGAACGGGAGAAGATATTTGCAAATGTCTTATCAGATAAGGGGCTAGTATCCAAAATCTATAAAGAACTTATCAAACTCAACATTCAAAAAACAAAAAAATCCAGTCAAGAAATGGGAAGAAGACATGAAGACATTTCTCCAAAGAAGACATACAAATGGCCAAGAGACACACGAAAAAATGCTCAACATCACTCGACATCAGGGAAATACAAATCAAAACCTCACACCCGTCAGAATGGCTAAACTTAACAAGTCAGGAAACGACAGATGTTGGTGAGGATGCAGAGAAAGGGGAACCCTCTTACACTGTTGGTGGGAACGCAAGCGGGTGCAGCCAGTCTGGAAGACAGTATGGAAGTTCCTCAAAAAGTTAAAAATAGAGCTACCCTATGACCCAGCAATTGCACTATTAGGTATTTATCCAAGGGATACAAACATAGTGATTCGAAGGGGCACATGTGCCCCAATATTTACAGCAGCAATGTCCACAATAGCCAAACTATGGAAGAAGCCCAGATGTCCATCGACAGATGAATGGATAAAGAAGATGTGGTGTATATATATTACTCAGCCATCAAAAAGAATGAAATCTTGCCATTTGCAACGATGTGGATGGAACTAGAGGGTATTATGCTAAGCGAAGTAAGTCAATCAGAGAAAGACAATATCATATGATTTTACTCATATGTGGAATTTAAGAAACAAAACAGATGAACATAGGTTAAGGGAAGGAAAAATAAAATAAGATGAAAACAGAGAGGGAGATAAACTATAAGAGAGGCTGGACTCTAGGAAACAAACTGAGGTTGCTGGAGGGGGAGTTGCGAGGGATGGGGTAACTGGGTGATGGGCCTTAAGGAGGACACTTGATGTAATGAGTACTGGGTGTTATATGCAACTGATGAATCATTAAATTCTACCTCTGAAACTAATAATAAAGTATATGTTGATTAAATTGAAGTGAAATAAATTTAAAAAAGAAACAAATGAGTAAAGAAAAAAAGAAAGTGGCAAACCAAAAAAGAAAGAAAAAGAAACTGCCAAGCCTTTTTCAAAAGAGGTTGTGCCATTTTTAAAACAATTTTTATTTATTTATTAATTTGAGAGAGAGAGAGAGAGCCCACACCTGTGAGTGGGGGGAGAGGCAGAGGGAGAGAGAGAATCCCAAGCAGACCCTGAGCCAAGCACGGAGCCCGACATGGGGCCCCATCCCACGACGCTGAGATCATGACCCGAGCCAAAATCAATAATAGAATGCTTTAACTGACTGAGCCACCCAGGCGCCCTTGAGGTTGTGCCATTTTAAATATATGTGCCACCAGCAATGTAGGTGAGTTTCAGTTGCTTCCCATCTATGTCAGGGCGTGCTTCCATCCTTTTTTTGTCAGAAAGTTTCTCTGACTTCCTCTGACTGAGCTCAGAGGGCCACCAATAATGGGTCCTACACTATGCCTGTGGGCACCAGTGGCAAGTGCGAAGGGAAAGGACAAAGTGGAGAAGGCATGTGTCTCCGTACGACGACGCTGTGTGCAGTTTGTATGTGTCTCACTCAGCACAGGGGTAGCTCCAATCTGATGTCAGCGGGGCCGTGTCCACAGGAAATGCCTGCTGCCTCCAGGGATGCTCTATGCCCCAATCCCATCTCCAAACCTGCAGAGCAGGCTCCGAGCTGGGAAGTGTATGTCTAGACCCCCTGAACTATGTGTGCCCTGATCCCTGTGTGTCACCGAGTCCTGCGTCTCACCTATTATCAGAGGGAAATGCTCCATTTCTAGAGTCTGCACGCGAGCCAGTAGTACTGAGTGTGGTCGGGTCCACAAATGTTAAATGTCTAAATAATTCCACAGGCAGATTAGAGTATTTGAAAATTCTAGTTAAAAGGTTATTACTATTATTATTTTAACATCTGGATGAGGCTACCGATAGCATCTGAGGCACTGTTATCTTAAGAAAGAGTTTATTAAAATCAGCAAAATAGCAAATTGAAATTAAGTCAAATGGGAAGCAGAAGCCAGTATTAACTCTGACATTTGTTTCATGAACCTTTCTTAAGGGTCACTTTGTGAGCATGACTATTCTGATTTTAAACAGGCCAAGATTTGAATCAGTACTGAAACACTAAAAATAATCTTAAAAAACATGTTGACAAAGAAGGGTGAAAACTGTACGTGATCACACCACTTTCCCCTAAGTGGCTTGTTAGGACGTCAGCACCCTTGTCCAAGGAAGTCAGAGAGTTGAGAGCAAATCTTCCATTAAAATCCTCACTTTTCTTTGGTCGGACTTAAAGCGTTATACTTCATGTCTCCTCAACGACTCCCCGGGGTCAGGACTCGTCGTTTCCTCTCGCACACAGGACATGGTAACACATGCGCTGGCTGAGCTGAGTCTGGGACCCAGCGCTTTGACATGAGTTTTTATAGTCTTTCTGTTGACATTAAAAACTATCTAAACAATGAAAAAATCTTCAGCGATCATAGCCATGTTGTTATGAAAGTACAATATCTGAATGCTAAGCCATTTCTTTAAGGATCATGGTTAAGGGCGCCTGGGTGGCTCAGTCGGTTAAGCGACTGCCTTCGGCTCAGGTCATGATCCTGGAGTCCCGGGATCGAGTCCCACATTGGGCTCCCTGCTCAGCAGGGAGTCTGCTTCTCCCTCTGACCCGCCTTCCTCTCATGCTCTCTGTCTCTCATTCTCTCTCTCGCAAATAAATAAAATCTTAAAAAAAAAAAAAAAAGGATCATGGTTAAGTTCTCAGACGTTGTGTACAAATTTCAATGGTGACATCAATTCTTCACCACTCTTTATAGACATGCCTTTGCCATGTGGCTTTGAAATTCCTTTTACTAAAGAGGCAGTGTCGATTTCTCCATCCCCTTGAATCTGGGACGGGCTTGTGTCTTGCTTTGGCCAAAAGAATATGACTGTAGTGAGGATAGGCCACTTCCAATTCCAGACCTCAAGATGTCCTGCACGTTTCCTCCTTTTTTGCTTCTCTGCCGTTGCCACGAGAATATGTCAGGATTAGTTGGCTTGAAGATGAGAGACCTATGGAGCATGGTCAAGTCACCCCAGTCATCCCAGTGCAGGCCTTCCTCAGTCAGCTAACAGATGCCCAGAATATGTCAGCACAACTATCTACCCGACTATCCCAGAGCATGAGTAATAAACACTTATTGGTACACCTCTGGGGTTTTGTGTGGTTGTTATGCGGCAATGCCTGATTGATATCTGTATGTCAACGGGGGTTGTGGCTGTTTTTAAGTAGGGCTCCATGCCCAATATGGGGTTTGAACTCAGGACCCTGGGATTAAGAGTTGCATGCTCCACCAACTGAGCTAGCCCGGCATCCCATTTCCAGATTATTTTTTAAATACATCCAGCACCATATTCAAGAAGTTGTTAAGTGTGGTTGCCTCTGAGGAAATAATAGGAGTGTGAGGGGAAATTTTCACTGTACATCCTTTTGTTCTGAACCATATGAGTGTTACATATTCAAAAATTACATTTAAAATCTTACACGAATGCAGAGCATTGAGTTGTATCTCTAGAGGAGAAGGTGTCCATTTCTATACATAAAAGGTAAAGTAAATGATAGAGACAATTATTTGTAAGGCTAAATCTTTCAACAGATATAGTTAGATATTTAGGAACAGTATCTAGGGAGAAATATCTACAAAATCTTAATACTCTAATAGCTTTGCAGATAGACACGATAATCTAAAGGGTAATGAAAAATGTTAGCATTTTAACAGAAACTGTGGTTTTCTACTTCCCGACCACAAAATATACTAGATCAGAGATTTCTTTTAAAAATTAGTTCCAGGGAGGCCTGGGTGGCTCAGTTGGTTAAACGCCTGCCTTCGGCTCAGGTCATGATCCCAGGGTCCTGGGATCAAGTCCCGCATCAGGCTCCTTGCTCAGCAAGGAGACTGCTTCTTCCTCTGCCGGCTGTTCCCCCTGCTTGTATGTGCTCTCTCTCTGACAAATAAATAAACAAAACCTTAAATAAGTAAATAAATAAATAAATATTAATTCCATTGATTTCAAAGTTTGGTGTGCATAAGAATCACCTCTGCCCCTTGTTAAAAATGTGGATGGTCCAGTCCCCATTGCAGAGATTCTGATTATAGGTGTGGGATAGAGCCCAGAAATCTGCATTATCACAAGCAGCTCAAATAATTTTCATGGATTCCGTTTTGAGAGATACTTGGTGTAGTCACTTCTGTGTGGTTCTATCAAGTACCCATGTTGCCTTCACTGTAGAGAAATAATGAGTCTGTGGGTGCTTGATTCACTCTCAGCAAATAGATAATTTAATGTGTAACTATAACAAAAGGAGTAAGTGAAATTAAGTACCCAAAAACACGGGTCAAGTAAGGTAGAAGTTAAAGAAATAAAGCTCTAGGACTTTTGTAAAGATTGACTGATTGATTGATTGATTTTGGGGGGTAGGACAGAAGGAGAGGAAGAGAGTCTCAAGCAGACCCTGCACCCAATGTGGAGCTTGATTTCATAACCCTGAGATCATGACCCTGAGACTATGACCTGAGCTGAAACCAACCGTCAGATGCTTAACCAAGTGAGCCACCCAGGCGCCCCACTCTAGTTTTTTTTAAAGGAGCTTATGGTGTCTGCCTTCAGCTCAAGTCATGGTCCCAGGGTCTTGGAATCGAGCCCCGCTTTGGGCTCCCTGCTTAGTGGGGAGTCTGCTTGTCCCTCTCCTGCTTGTCCCTCCCCCAATTCGTGCTCTCTCTCTCAAATAAATAAATAGAATCTCTCTCTCTCTTTTTAAAGATTTTATTTGACAGAGAAACAGAGCACAAGTATGGGGAGTGGCAGGCAGAGGGAGAAGCTGACTCCCCGCTGAGCAGGGAGCCCGATGCGGGACTCGATCCCAGGACCTGGGGTCATGACCTGAGCCGAAGGCAGACGCTCAACTGACTGAGCCACCTTGGCACCCCTAAAATCTTTAAAAAATAAATAAATAAAGGAGCTTATGGAATAATTAATTAGATTCTTCAAATACTAAATAGTATGTGGGTTAATACATAAATTAAATAAGAAGACGACTAATATAATTAGGCAGTCAAAATAAAGCTTTAGTTTTGAGAAAATAATGTTTACTACTTGATGAGGAAAGATGAATTCCACAGGAAAATAAGTGACCAGCCCTTTTGGTGTAAGTATAAAGTTTATTAGCGGAAAAAGTCCAGCTCTGGTTACATATGTTGATAAAATGCTGTGCTGAACATTCTGGTAGATATGGGAACAAATAGAGATGTTTCTGGTTTTAGAGTCTGGCTGGTTAAAGACATTTTTATGTCTTCAGAAAGTTTTAGAGAATTTCATTGTTCCACAAGATAATTTTGGAATAATCGTGAAGATGTCAAATGTGGGTCAAATTCTAAAATTAGAATTTTCTAACATTTTTATCCCCTGCTTGAATAACATAGTGAGGCATGAAGAACTAATTAGGCTCAAGAGTGTCTGGTAAAAAATCATAGCAGGGGTAGCACCACACACCTTTGCACTTTGGGAAGAGAAGAATGTGGTGACAGAGTTTTTGTTGTTTTTTTTTTCCTATTTGTTTATTTGATTTTTGCTTTATTTTGATATGATTGCTTTTTTGTTAGAGAAGTAGTACCTACTCAGGAAAGAGGTAGGAAAAAACATAAAAGGAAAAAAGTAGTCCTACTCTCCAAACACAAGTTTAAATAGGTTGGTATATTTCCCATTAGCTTTTGTTAATCGATCCCACAGAGACCTATTTTTTCCTCCCATATTGTGGGTTTCATACCATATATACATCATTGCATCTTGCTTTATAAAAAATTAAATATTAGAAGCACTTCTCAGTGCCATTATATGCACATCATTCATGCCTTTTATTTTATTTATTTATTTATTTATTTTTTAAAAGATTTTATTTATTTATTTGAGAGAGAGAATGAGATAGAGCAGGAGAGAGGGGAGGGTCAAAGGGAGAAGCAGACTCCCTGCCGAGCAGGGAGCCCGATGCGGGACTCGATCCCGGGACTCCAGGATCATGACCTGAGCCGAAGGCAGTCGCTTAACCGACTGAGCCACCCAGGCGCCCCTCATTCATGCCTTTTAAATGGGTATAATTGTCTAGGGTTGAACACATGAAGGGTTTCCAGATTTTTACTAATACACACATAAGGATGCTATTAAAATGTGTAAGTCTATCGTGGGTTTTTTTGTTACTTAAAATGATCTCTTGAGGACTGATTTCCAAAAGTCATGCAACTGGGCCCAAGGTTATGGACATCTAAAGGGTGATGACATTTTGTCAAACTGCTTTCCTAAAGCATGCCCACCAGCTTTCTCTTACTCTCACTGTTTTGTTTTTTTTTAAGTTTTATCTACTTATTTGAGAGAGAGCATGAGCAAGTGGGGGTAGGGGAGGGGCAGAGGGAGAGGGAGAGTCTCAAGGGGACTCTGGACCAAGTGTGGATCCAGATGTGGGACTCCATCTCACAACCCCAGATCATGACCTGGGCTGAAACCAAGAATCTGACGCTTACCTGACTGGGCCACCCAGGCGCCCCACTCTCACCGGTTTTTATATTTTCCTTCTTGCCTTCCTTCCTTAGGAACTGCTTATAGCCATCATAGAAAAAATCCACTGCAAATTAGACAGGAGCCAGAGCTCCCTGGTGTTAAATTGCAGATAAATGATTACTGCTGAGATACAATATTTTTTCCATACAACTTACAGTTCTTCTTTTACCATTTAGTAGTTTTTTTATCAGCTTGTAAAAGGGCTTCCAGAATGAAGAATTTACCCCAGAATGTATGGCACGTGTACATGCTGCAAATGCAGGTTCTGAGACTTGACCTCCTAAACCTTTGTTTTCTCCCAGGCATACGGAGCCATGTATCCCTTCAGGATGACCCATGGGCTGACTCATTTGCCTGAGGGTTTCCATAGCCACTCATTCCAGCACCATCAAGACTGAAGCTCCTGATGCTGACTAGTATCCCCAGCATGTCCCTGAGGCCAGACCCAGAAACAAGAAACACATCTGCTTTCTGGTAACCAGGCCCTGCTGCTATCTGCCGGGCACTATCATTACAAACGAGAGGCGGGAGTCGCCACTCTAAATCCCCAGCCTCCTGTGAATTGGTTTTATGTAGGAGATTAGAACCTTTCAAGCTATCTCTCCCCCCAGAAGAGAATCCAAGAGTGGAGAAAAAAAATACAGCAAGATAGATATCACGTAAAACAAACTTTGATTAAGCACCTCTGTTCCTGCTACATTAAAAATCGCCCTAATTTTACTACAGTTAAAAATAATGCCTCGGAAAATGATTTTAAGGATATGAGAATTGAATTTTTTGAGGGCCTGGACCTTAAGCATGGCCGAAGTTTGCCTCAGGGCCATCCCTTAGGGCCCTGGTACTCAAAGTGTGGTCCAAGGAACCGCCACGTCAGGCCGTGTCAACATCACCTGGGAACTGGTTAGACATGCAGACCCCACCCCACGCCCACTGCGGTTAAGAAGATCCCCAGATAATTTGAATGCATGTTACATTTGAGAAGTTTTTTTTTTTTTTAAAGATTTTATTTATTTATTTGAGAGAGAGAGAATGAGATAGAGAGAGCATGAGAGGGGGGAGGGTCAGAGGGAGAAGCAGACTCCCCGCTGAGCAGGGAGCCCAATGCGGGACTCGATCCCGGGACTCCAGGATCATGACCTGAGCTGAAGGCAGTCGCTTAACGAATTGAGCCACCCAGGTGCCCGAGAAGTTTTTTTTTTTTTCCAGTGTAAGCTCTATGCCCAATGTGGGGTTTGAACTCATGACTCTGAGATCAAGAGTCACATGCTCTATCGAGCGAGCCGGCCAGGTGCCCCAAGAATCACTCTCTTCAAGCTGTGGTGTGAACTCTGGTTTACACATTAGAATGTCCTGAGGACCTTGAAAACAACATGGATGTCCAGGTCCCACCCCAAAGATGCTGACTCATAGTGGTTGAGAGTGGGGACTGGATACTGGAATTGTTTAGCAGCTCTACAAGGACTCTATGTGCAGCCAGAGATGAGAACTGACCTAAAGTTTCCAAAACCTCCTTCTAACCAGGCAGAGTTGCTAAAACTCTAAGATGAGGTCTCCAAATTCCATGCTTCTTAACAAAGTATTCTATATTATGATTGAATCCAAACCCTCTTTAGCTCCTGGAAAACAGGGATACATTAAAAAATAAAAAAATAAAAAATAAAAAATAGATAAATACACACACACACACACACACATATATATCACGCAGACCAGTTTCAAGAATAATCTTGGGATAAGAAACAAAAAAACCATGCAGAACAGTTGAGGTCTTTTTTTTTTTTTTCCTAAGTAAGCTCTAGGCCCAATGTAGGATTTGAACTCAAGACCCGGAGATCAAGAGTCTCTACTGATTGAACCAGCCAGGCATTCCGGGGTCTTATTTATTTATTTATTTTTAAAGATTTATTTATTTATGAGAGAGAGCTTACCGAGTGCAGGGAGAAGGAGAGGGAGGAGAGAGAGAATCTTCAGCAGACTCCCCGATGAGCACAGAGCCCCAAGCCACCCTGAAATCATGAGTTGAGCCAAAATCAAGAGTTGGACGCTTAACCGACTGACCCCCACCCTCCCCACACACCCCCCAGGCTCTTATTCTTACATGCATCACAGTATTGGCTATCCCACCCTCGGTCATGTTCTCACTTCCATACATGGGTCACACAGCAGCATGCTAAAAAGGCCCAATACTGCGGTTATTAAAATGAGCAAAACAGGCAGACTGGTCCTGCCACCACCTGATGCCTTCAGGCTCCAAATGCAGCTTTCCAAGCTAATCTCCACAGTGCTTATGAGTCACTTCCTGAAGTGATGAGCATACAGCCCCCTGGTTAAAAACATACTGTGTTATCTGAATTCTGAGATGCTGCCGAATCTGACCTCTGGTTTTCTGTGTTTCTGGAAGACCAGCATGCAGCCGACAGTCCCCATGACGAGAAGTGTGGAGCCTGATGTTCACATCAGTGAGGCTGCCCTGGGTGGCTGGCTGCAAGACAGGCCTCATACAAAACTTGCCAACTTCTAAGCCGCACTGGACCTGCTTGAATCCGTCGCTATTGCTGTTAAGGGACTGATCCTTTCAGCTGTGAGGCTGCCAGAAATTCAATGTGGTGGCTTGCAGCTGTGAGCCAAGTGTTTACCCTTATAACTGCTTTCTAATTATGACTGATTTCTATGTCTTCTTGAAGGCAATAAAGTTGGGAAATCTTACATAAGAGCAGGTTTGTCAAACTTTTTCGACTGAGGAGACCTTAATACACTTAAAAATTACAGAGGACCCTAAAGATTTTTCCTTTATGTAGGTTATATCCAGTGGTGTGTTGGAGTCAGCATGTATCAGAATTCGATATTCAGGAATTTTTCAAGCCCAACGTCGAACGATTGAAAGCTTGAAACTGGCAGCCGAGAAGGGTATTTACACTATGGAAATTGTTGAAGGCTCCGTACAGGGGCCCTTTTCTTTCTCTGGAGATCACAGCATCCATTAAAATGGAGAACTTTTGAAAATATTTCTTTCACTTAAAAGTAACAATAAATCCATGACATGTTAACATAAATACCTTATTTTTTCACAAAAAATTTTTTCTTCCCAAAACAATGATTTCTTGAGGAGAGTTGCACTGTTTTCTATTTTTGCAAATTTCTGTAATGGCTGGCTTTGAGAGAAGACAGATTTTCCTGTCTCCGGCATTCAGTCTGTTGCAATATCACATGTCATGCAGCCACTGGAAAACTCTACTATCTGGTCGTGAGAGAATCAGACCAAGAAAAGGCAAATAACACGTCAGTGTTTTAAGATAGTTTTGACCTCATACATCTCCTACAATGGTCTCAAGGACTCAGAATCACTGCATTGGAACATTTCTTCTCTGTTCAGACTGCAGCTTGCTCAACCACACCTCCTTCATGAAACACAATTAGATTTATCCTGTGCTCAGTTACTCTCCATACACACATCTGGTCTAGTAGTTTTGAAAGGAATAGCCACACAGTGATGCCAATTCTGCCAGGAAATTACTGTTGGTGACTGTTTTCCCCCTTAATTTTTACTATGACACCTGGGCGAAGATAAGCTTCTAGTGAAGGGTCCAGGCCTCACACACTTAAAAAGCTTGGTCATAAACACCGCTTAACTTTTTTCACTTGATCTCAGAGCTCAAAGATATCCCTGAAAGATATGCCCACACTTTTCTTAATTTCTTACATTTACAAGTATAACCTAAAAATTTCAACATTTATATTCAACAACCAAATATTTTATTTTCTTAAAAATTCTATTTTTGACTTGGTCAGAAAAACAAGCATTTTTGTGTTAAGGAAATTCAAGTGTGTGTGTGTTTTAAAGATTTTATTTATTTGAGAGGGAACACAAGCAGGAGGGAGGGGTAGAGGGAGAAGCAGACTCCCCGCTGAGCAGGGAGCCCGACATGGGGCTCGATCCCAGGACCCTGGGATCATGACCTGAGCCGAAAGCAGCCGCCTAACTGACTGAGCCACCCAGGTGCCCCTCAAGTGTGGTTTATTTTTTATTTTTTTAAAAGATTTTATTTATTTATTTGAGAGAGAGAATGAGAGAGCACATGAGAGGGGGGAGGGTCAGAGGGAGAAGCAGACCCCCTGCCGAGCAGGGAGCCCGATGAGGGACTCGATCCAGGGACTCCAGGATCATGACCTGAGCCGAAGGCGGTCGCTTAACCAACTGAGCCACCCAGGCGCCCAAGTGTGGTTTATTTTTTAAAGATTTTATTTATTTGACAGAGACAGAGATAGCGAGAGCAGGAACACAAGCAGGGGGAGTGGGAGAGGGAGAAGCAAGTTTCCCGCTGAGCAGGGAGCTCGACGTGGGGCTCCATCCCAGGACTCTGGGATGATGACCTGAGCTGAAGGCAGACGCTTAACAACTGAGCCACCCAGGTGCCCCAAGTGTGGTTTATTTTTTAACTTCAAACATATTTTGAAAAATAACAATAGAAGAGTCGAAAGGTCACTTTCTGATTAGGGCAGAGATCCTATTTCTGGCGGCCACAAGCTGGGCATCCTTTAATATACCCAATCCTGAAACACCTTCTGAGTGTCCAGGCCTCAGAAACTTAAGCTTGTGTATTAACTTAAAAATACTCTGTGTTCACAGAATTCTTCTTCAACTGAAAACAGTTTTTCTGTTGACTATGAATCTGGAAATATATTAGGATATTTCTTACTGATTTTCAACTCTCAGAGGTACTTATCATTTTACTTTTAATTTGCTCTCCTCCTCCCTGCCCCAGGGAGCACTGGACGACAAAGGGCTGTCCCTCAAAGGACAGTCCTCCTTGGGCTTTCATCATAGGCTCTTGGCTCTGACATGTAATTTGTTTTCTCTCTTCCCAAGCAAAGAACTGCAGACTGTTCATGATGCCTACAATCCAGGAATCTGAACATATTCTCAACGACACAACCTCTAGTTTTCTTAACAGGGGATTAAACAAACAAACAAAGAGACACAGAAAGCTCATCACCCAATCCCTTTGTCTTCTTCCAGATCCATTCTACATGTCCCAAGATGCAGACCTTTATGGACTAAGCCAACCCAGGTTCCCTTGACCTCTGAGTTTGGGAGCAAGACCAGGAGGCACCAGCGGGAGGTTAGAGGGTTGCAGGAGAGGAGGTATTCCTTCCTCCACCCCTTTGGGCCTGGGGTGGTAATGGCTTCCCTAATTGCTAGCCCGTGGGGTGCTTCATCATCCCCTGGTGGTTCCCTCAACCCTGTCAGTGTCTCTGCACATTGCCTCTTCATCAAACACTCTTCAGCTAAACCCTAAGACCTGGCCTTCCTCCAGTGGCTTTGAAAGACAGTCTATTTATTTATTTATTCCAAACAGATACCAAGCAAACTTCCATCTTTATTAATATAGGTTACATACATATTTTATTTATTTATTTTTATTTTTATTTTTTTAAGATTTTATTTATTTATTTGACAGAGAGTGACACAGTGAGAGAGGGAACACTAGCAGGGGGAGTAGGAGAGGGAGAAGCAGGCTTCCCACTGAGCAGGGAGCCTGATGCGGGTCTCAATCCCATGACCCTGGGATCATGACCTGAGCTGAAGGCAGACACTTAATGACTGAGCCACCCAGGTGCCCAGGTTACACACATTTTTTAAAAAGAGAGAACATAAAAACAATCACCTAAGTACAGACTAATAATATAGTAATGATAGTCATATTAAGTCAGAGGTATTTTAATATTTCAGATTGAATAAAGAAGTAAATCTCCACTGAGTTGGATAAAATACAGTAACTAAGTTAATAAAATCAATGCTAAAAAAAATAAAATCAATGCTAGCTTATACTTACATTATGTTATTTGATGTACATTATTCTATGGCATTTGGAAATAGTTTGCTCTTTTAAATAGGTTAAGCATTTGCCTTGCAACTTTTCACTTTTTTCCTTTGTGTAAAAGGCCAACATTGCTTCATAAGAAAAAAATATACCTTTCAACCTAGTTTTCAAATTATTTTGTGAAATCCATGAGGATTTTCTGTACTTGATACTAATCCGGGGGTTAAAAATTGCTTTTAAAATCATCTCATTAACTCTTAAAAAAAGTGAATGGAAAATACAGAATCATTTTCCTAGATTTCAAAGTCCGTTTCATTTTCTTCTGTTATTTCTCATCAAACCAGCATAATGGATTCTTTTTTTAAAAATCTGATTTAAAAAAAATGATTTAATTTATTGAAACCATTTGTAAATAAATCATGTCCAATCAATATAGACTGGAGGACTTGTTTTTAAAATATGCTTCCTGTATTGTGTTATGTTTTCATCTCAAGTTATAACCAGAGGAAGCAGTAACCCAAACGTTCTATGTTCTTCACTGACAATCCTTGCTTGTATGAAACTTGCACGGTGACATTTGGCTAAAAAAACTTCTTATAGAAGGACATTTTTATTTATTATACACATGCCACACTCTGTATTGTCTACTTTGTTTTCCTTGAAGGCAGGTTTCAGTCTTAGTCAACTCTGTATGCCCAGCACCCATCCTTGTGACCAGAGCACAAAATGTGTGTTCATGTTTGCTCCGTGAGTGTTTCCATTCCAGAATGCTCCTTGGGGGATAATTGTTGGAAGTGAGTGGGCCTTCTTTCTCTGTCCTTAAAATGGGCAGAGAAGTCTTTTATATCTCCTGGGATAGTACAACCTACTTTGCCAATTTCTAATAAACAAGGTAGTTCACACCCACCCCTTGAGGGAACCTCAGGAGGAGAGAGCAACTGTGGTGGTCCCAGTCCTGACCTCCGGGAGGCTCAGCTGGAGGGTTTCGGGCCAGTCCATGTCTGAAACGGCCCTGTTTTGTATCTATTGTTTGGAGTCCTCCATCGAGGGCAGGTTACTTTGAAAGCCAACCTAAGGTCATTCGTGGGACCTACGCTCATTCTTGATTTACAGACACAGAGTGTAAAACATCAAAAATGCTACCCATATCATCTGTTTTCATAATTTAAAGAATTCAAACCTTGATATGTTTAAAATGAAAAACAGAACTTCTTCTACACACAGATAGTACTAAGTCTTATCCCTTAATAACTTAAACATTGCTGTTGAACAATTTCAAAATACACTTATTTGCAAAAGCTATATAAGTCCAAACCACAGAATCCCTCCCAAATGATGAACATCTTCAGATGTTCAGGGCTAAACTCCACCAACCTAAACGTTTCTTTCCTTAATCTCCGGTGGAAAAAAAGGGAGGGTTCCAAAGTGCCTATTCTATACTGCACTGCAAATGATACAAGTATGTGTATACACACCTACACACACACACACACACATAGATACAGTAAGTCACCTAAGTATCAAAAAATGACATTCAGTTATTATTGTAGCATTGGCGATACTCTCTTGGAATGATACTGTTTTCTATTCTTGTTATCTTTTCCTGTAACTAACAAATAGATATGATCAATGGCTCTCGTAAGAAAGAGACATGCAAATCATAGACTTGTCGTTTTTGATCGTAAATACCTTTTTGGCAGGGACTAATAGAATCCTCAGGCTATTCACTTTTTTAACCTCTTCCTTTTATGTCACCAGCAGTCCCGTTTCCTAAGTTAAGAGCTTTTTGTATATGCTGTTATTCAGGTTACTAGAGCAGGTATCCATTTTACTTGCCATCAAATGACCGCTGCTGTTGTAGCTGCTGGGATCAGAACTTTCTTTGCAGCATAAGACGCTGTAGAGGTACCTCTGGCACTCAGAAGAAGCATAATAGTAAATCAAGGGATCAATGCAACAGCTTATGCTGCTGACACAGACACAGAGGAGGTAGGCAAAGTAGGCAGCCTCTGTCGTGGACTCTTGAGAAAGGACTGAGTAATGCAGAGTCAGGAGGACATTTGTGGGCCCAAAGCAGATGATGAAGATGCAGAAAACAGCAAGCGACAAGAACAAAGCCCGGGACTTCTTGCTCTGGTTGGCTACTGCGGAGGAGCTAAGGCATCGAATGATAGACACATAACAGATGGTGGAAACGATCAGGGGCACAAAGAAGAAGACAGCAGAGAAGGCTGAGAAGTAATAGGCATAATAGCCTTCGAGCAGGGTTTCATTGAGCACGTCATGGCAGGTGGTGATGTTGAGCCCCGACACCTGGGTGGTTTGCTCCTTGAGGAGGAGAGGCACCACCCCCGTGACGGCCATAGCCCAGATGGCCAGACAAGTGAAGGAAGCCCTCCCCAGAGTACGCCAGGAGAGGGACTGGATGGGGTATACCACGGCCAAAAACCGGTCAATGCTTATGACTGTCATGAGCATGATGGAGGCGTACATGTTACAGTAAAAGGCCGCGGTGACAAAGCGACACATTTCAGAACCAAATTTCCAATCACTGCCGGAAAAGTAATAGCTGATCTTGAACGGGAGCACCGACACGAAGAGCACATCCGCCATGGCCAGATGCAGCATGTACACCACAGCGGGCTTCTTGATCTTCATCTTCAAGATGAACACAAGGATGGCCATGACATTCAGAGGAAGGCTTACTACAAACACGCCAGTGTACACAGAGGGGACAAAAAGCGTCAGCCAGGCACTGGTCAGATATCCTGAGGCATCTTCCGTGATAGACCCAGGGGGCCGTTTTTGAAGAGGATGGCTTATATTGATGGAGCTTAGTCTGTCTTCAGGGAACTCACTCCCGTTTCTCTCCTCATTGTCCTCCAGTGGGAATGGTTCAAATATATCATTGGTATTCTTGAGAAAAAATGACCGGGGATCCACAGTAGCATTGGTTGCTTTTGACTCTTAAAAAAAAAAAAAAAATTAAAAAGTCAAAAAGACAAAAAGAATACATTTTATTTTTAGTGCTCTTACTAGAAGAGTGGGTGGGAAAGAGCAAGTAATGTACAAATGGATTACAGACCTTATCAGGGAATTAGCTCACTCAAAATACTGTACAGCATTTTTTGTTGGCATAAGCAAACACTTAAAACTCTGCTCCTTAGAAGGACAGAAGCAAATGATACACTTTCAGAGATGTACCCTGAAGACATAAGAAAAGGCTGAGTGCCTGACATAAAGGAAAAAATCAGTGACTTCTTTTCCATTCTAGCCATGGTCTCTATAAACAAATCCCTCCCAGGCTCTATGACTTGGCTTTCCTCCATAGGCCTTCATTTCCTCCATTGAGTTTGCAGACACCCCTGGAAACCCGTGGTTCCCAATGGAAACATCTACACAGAAAGGTGAGGGGACTTCTTAAGTTACGGAGCTAGAGGCAAATTCGGAGTAGGACGGAGGGCTTCCATTTCCATGGCCATTGTCTATGTGACAGTAGTTTTCCTCTACTATCTTTAGTTTGTTTATACTGTAGGATGTTCCAAATCTCTCACCACATTTGGACCCAAACAACAGTCCCTTGGGTTATCTTTTAACATAACCACCAGGTGCACACCCTCTCAGTCATCTTCCTGTCTCCTTCCTGAGCAGGCTTGTGGAGGAGCAGGTGTTCTAGGCTGATGCCAGGCCAGTCAGGCTTTCCTGAGTGTCAACCAGAAGTCAAAATAAAGGCTCAGTTGCAAACTTCCTCCTTTCATCACCCTCTTCCACCAAAAGCATCCACTTAAAATGTTCATCAGAGAAAGGCAACACTTAGCTGCTGTAATTCAACCAGCTTTTCCTGCTGGGGAGCTTTTGCTCAAGTTTTGTCATTGAGGAGAGTTGGACGAAGAGCTTTGGTGGGCCCTGGGAAGCTGAGGGCCAGGGAGAGAAAGCACAGAGGAAGATGGGCGAAGCCTCCATCACTGGGGGTGCCGCAACAAACACTGGATGTGCAGGTCACTCAGAAGTGATGTTAGAGGATTTAAAATCTGGCTAGAAACTGGGTAAGTACAGTGGATTTTCAAACTTTTGGTCTTAATTTTCAGTGGTGAATCCTTTGTGCAAACAAAAGCTTACACAGAGAGGCATAATGCAATACAAGAGATAGTTCTCATTCTGGAATGGCTCTGTAAGGACACCGGACCCAACCATCCCTGAGATGAAAATTAAAAACCCTTGACCTCCTTCCTCCCCCCGAATCAATGACCTGAAGGCATTTAGGTTCCCAAGGTGGTACTGGGGAGAGGAGAAATGATTCTTGAAGGAAAGGAGGGCGCCCGGTGACTGTTTTCTTGACTTTCATGGTAAGCTCAAGAGAAGGCCAGAATCAGTGCCACAAAGGATGGCTAAAACTCAGATAGAAAACCCACAGTTTCCGGCCTGAAGAACCAGAGGACAGAGTTCAGGGCAACCATAGTCACTGGAAAGTGAGGAGACAATCCCAGGGAGGAAAAGTCAGAGAAGGGAGCCAGCCCTAAATTCTAATGTGAATTTGCCACAGGCTTTGGTTGACTCTGGAACGATGCACATGTAAGGGACGATGTGAAGTAGCTCTGCTAAAGATAGAAGAACTGAAGTGATATTTTTTGCTCAAGATGGAGAGTTTGCACTTTGAGTCCAACCAAATTAATTGCCTGCTAAACAAAAACACCAAAATCCTTTGGAGAAATAAAACAAAATCTTAAGTCTTTACAGTATGGCCAGGGTGCAATCCCAAATCATTTGATACAAAAAGAAACAGAAAAATGTGACCCAGTCTCAAGAAAAAAAGATAATCAGTGGAAACCAATCCCAAGAAGACCCAGATGTTGGATTTAGCAGATAAGGATTTTGAAGAATGTGTTGCAATGAAGTAAAGGGAAATACCTTGTTGAAATGGATGGAAAAAAAATAGAAACTATCAGCAAAGAAACCGACCAATGGAAATCGTAGAACTAGAAAGTAAAATACAATAAGGTGGCATGTATTTCCAAAATCAGGAGAGTAGAATAGAACAGGGTGCCTGGTGGTGAAAGGTGGAGGTATGGCTCTCTCAGAAAGGTCATAACTGGGCTCCTGAGGGTGAAGGGGTGGCCTGGCAGGACATCTCTCACAGGGAAGGTCAAATGTCTCCAGTAATGAGCTTCTGAGAAAATAGGTATGTCTATATTGTTCATCAAGTGTAAGAAACAAGAAACCATTCCTATGAATCTCTGAATCTCCAGCGCCCTGTACGTGGTAGGTGCTCCTTAAATTGGCTTTTTTTTTTTTTTTAGAGATTTTATTTATTTATCTATTTGACAAGCAGAGAGACAGTGAGAGACGGAATACAAGCAGGGGGAGTGGGAGAGGGAGAAGCAGGCTTCCCGCAGAGCAGGGAGCCCGACGTGGGGCTCGATCCCAGGACCCTGGGATCATGACCCGAGCCAAAGGCAGATGCTTAACGACTAAGCCACCCAGGCACCCCCTTAAATTGGCTTTTAATCACAGATTTGCATTCTAATATTGCTGCCAGGAGTCACTTAACCCCTCTGAACTCAGTTTCAGAATCTTTAAAGTGGGATTCCAATACCTGTCTGACCTACAAATCTGGCAGCCAGGTGTATCCCTTGTGAGCTTCCTTTGTAAACTATACAAACTAATCAATGTAATAAATTAATCTTATCCTTATCACTTCAGTGCAACTTGCTTTTAGACTCAATTATTCGCTTACTCTCATTTATTTTATTTTATTTTATTTTTTTAAAGAATTTATTTATTTATTTGACAGAGAGAGACACAGCCAGAGAGGGAACACAAGCAGGGGGAGTGGGAGAGGGAGAAGCAGGCTTCCCGCGGAGCAGGGAGCCCGATGCGGGGCTCGATCCCAGGACTTTGAGATCATGACCTGAGCCGAACGAAGGCAGATGCTTAACTGACTGAGTCACCCAGGCGCCCGTACTCTCATTTATTTTAAATTAAAATGGAATCTATGCGTCTCTTCCCTCCTACTCAGCAATATTTAGTTTTTCAGGATGACGAGGAACACGAACAGGCTGTAGAGTAGCTAGCCCCAGCATTAAAGATGTCTATCAAAGTTTAAATTCACAGCCTTTTCCAGAAGTATCCCTTTCTTCCCTCTGTGATGCATCTAACTTACTCAGGAAAGAATGAATGGGTTCTGACATTTTATTTTATTTCATTTTTTAAACAGATTTTATTTATTTATTTGAGAGAGTGAGCAAGAGAGACCATGAGCAGGGGGAGAGGCAGAGGGAAAAGGAGAAGCAGGCTCCTCACTGAGCAGGGAGCCCGACGCAGGACTCGATCCCAGGACCCTGGGATCGTGTCCTGAGCCGAAGGCAGATGCTTAACCAACTGAGCCACCCAGGCGCCCCGGTTCTGGCATTTTAATACCACAAAGGTAAGTGTCCTTAAAAATGCTGACCCAGAAGAACCTGAAGATAACACAACTTTTCTCTGCACTTTGGGAACCTGGCTAGCTAGATTAAGGACTTCTGTCATGCAGGGAAGGGTAAAAGTACACACACAGGCGTGCACAGACAGGTATGAATCCAGGCATTACCTAGAGGAACGCTGTAATTTGAAAACTACTGGACACTCATAACTAAGCCTCTTAGATTCTATCACTTTGTCCGAAAATAAAACGGTCACTGGATTTTACTCTGTATTTAGTACTTTGGCATTAAGTATTTGTTTTAAAAAACGTCTTCCCGGGGCGCCTGGGTGGCTCAGTCGTTAAGCGGCTGCCTTCGGCTCAGGTCATGGTCCCGGGATCGAGCCCCGCATCAGGCTCCTTGCTGGGCGGGAAGCCTGCTTCTCCCTCTCCCACTCCCCCTGCTTGTGTTCCCTCTCTGCCTGTCTCTCTCTGTCAAATAAATAAAATCTTAAAAAAAAAAAAAAGATTTTAAAAACGGCTTCCCTGGCTAGGCCTTTTTAGGCAGTACGGTGTTTGTAACAGAAACATTATACCCACTGAAACATGAAATTTTTATAGGCTGGAACCCAGGAGGAATGCATAATCCCTTGATTAAATATCATCACCTAAGGTGTCACCTTTTCTTGTTCTTATAGGTTTGATATTTTGGCTTTTGTGGAATTAAAAAATGTCAGCAAAAAAATTTTTTTAATTTAAGTATATACCAGCATCAAGGAAATAAACAAAACCAATTCCAAGTAACTAGACACATCCAACTAGCTCAAGCACCTTAGGCTGCAATTTGAGTTTGCGTATCTCCCTTTTCCTCCCGTCCTGGCACAGCTCAGAGGTCAAGGAGAAAATGCCTGTCAGTGTGCCAAAAGCTCTTGTAATTCATCTGCGGTTTTGTTGTTAAGCTATGATTTCACACACACACAAAAAAAGCAGCTCAGGTCCTAAAATCAGTTCTCATGCTTCTTGCTAATTTTTACTCAATTTAGGTTTCTCTTAAATGGCTCTAGAGTAGTTTTGTGATTCAATGTAGCACACTGCTAAATGCTTCAATATGGACTCTCTAACTCTGGAGAGTTTTAAAAATTAGAAAGTCAGGCAAGGCTTCCTCTATCTTTGATGAGCTCTGGCTGGGAAGCAGAGCGGTGACGAGATGCATTATCAAGGTCCCATGTGATCCTGGGATTTATACTATGCCAGCCTCCCCCGAAGCACCGGCCTTGGTTCTGACTCAGAGCTCTGCCCTACAGGGTTCACAAATTAACAAAGCAGAAGTGCCAGGACCTTGCCCACATTCCCACATGGCGCAGAATAGCTGTACCCTGCACTTCTCCACTAGGGGATCAACACTACAGGCTAAAGAGAAATAAAGAAGAGAATGATGGAAAATTAAGAGAAACATATTAATTCCATCAAATGGAAAATAGCAGTATTACTGCAATACTCCACTGCCTCAAAGGCATATGCACACCATTTTCTTTTTTTTAAGATTTTATTTATTTATTTGACAGAGAGAGAGACACACATAGCAAGAGAGGGAACACTAGCAGGGGGAGCGGGAGGGGGAGAAGCAGACTTCCCGCTGAGCAGGAAGCCCGATGCGGGGCTCAATCCCAGGACCTTAGGATCATGACCTGAGCCGAAGGCAGAGGCTTAATGACTGAGCCACCCAGGTGCCCCCTGCACACCATTTTTTAACGCAAAGAACCAGTGTACCTGAAAGAAATGGCTGTTTTTAGATCCGGGGTAGGAAATGTACAAAATGAGCCTTGAACATCTTTAAAGAATATTAGGGTCAGGTCAGAAAGACTCTGGAGTCAATCTGAAGGGGGGCCCACTGGCCAAGGTGTGACACTGATCACCAAAAGAGTAAGGACAAAAGTGGACTAAAACATTTGAAACATGTCATATATGTTAAGATCCATGAGTTCATCATGATACTCAAAGGAAAATGATGCATCATTTTTGGTCACCTTTGGAGGAAATTAGGGGGCCCTGTATGAAACCTGGTAAATAAAAGCAAGATTCAAGCACTTATCCTGTCTTTTCTACATAAATGATATTTCAGGGAAGCAAAACAGTCAGTGACAGAAAGTTCTTCTTTGTAAAATAATTCCAGCTCCTAAACGCAGAGACAATGACAGATTTAGGAAAGCATCATTTGGAAGCTCTTGGTGAACTAATGGACTGAGTCTGATCACCAGTGGTCACTAAAACCACTGGGTGAAAGGTTGATGGGGAATTTCATAACAGCTGGAGCAAGTGGACAACGCCTGAATCCCCTGAGTAATCAATCTTAAGAGCACGAAAACAGAGTCCTGAGATGCATCAGGAAGTACACACAGCACCACTGCTGATGCGGTCTTGCAAAAAACCAAACCCGAATCTGAACAGGCCTCCCGCTGTACCTACCACGTGACAGAAAACGCCGAGGACAGATGGGCATGCTACGTGCCCTACTGAACATCCCTACATGACGCAGCTGGCTGGATCCAGGGTGCAAGGGAGTCTCTACAACAAATGACCCAGTTTCTTTGAAAAATACACAGCCACGAGAAAGGAGGAGATGGGAAACAGTTACAGATTAAAAGAGAGTTAAGAGACACACCAACCAGATGCAGTGGTTGGCCTTGTTTGATCCTGATTCGAATAAAACAACTGTAAAAAGGCATTTATGAGACAATCAGCGAAATCTGAATGCTGCTGACTCAACAGTGCAAAATGTTAAGAAATCGACAGTCATCTTTTTAGGTGATACAATGGTATTATGGTTATATATTTAAAAAAGAGGTCACCTGGGTGGCTCAATCAGTTAAGTGTCTGCTTTCGGCTCAGGTCATGATCTTGGGGTACTGGGATTGAGCCCTGCTGAGCAGGGAGCCTGCTTCTCCCTCTCCCTCTGCCCCCCCTGCCCCCCACTTGTGTGCACTCTTTCTCTCTCTCAAATAAATTCTTAAAAAAATAATAAAAAATAAAAAAAGAGTTCTTGGGGTGCCTGGGTGGCCCAGTTGGTTAGGTGTCAGACTTCCGCTCGGGTCATGATCTCAGGGTCCTGGGATGGAGCCCTGAGTGGGGCTCCCTGCTGAATGGGACCAAAAATGATGCCTGTCTCTCTCCCTCCGCTCCTCACCCTACTCATGCTCTCTCTCAAATGAATAAATAAAATCTTTAAGAAAAAAGAGTTCTTGGGCGCCTGGGTGGCTCAGTTGGTTAAGCGACTGCCTTCAGCTCAGGTCATGATCCCAGGGTCCTGGGATCGAGTCCCACATCGGGCTCCCTGCTCTGCGGGAAGCCTGCTTCTCCCTCTCCCACTCCCCCTGCTTGTGTTCCCTCTCTCGCTGTGTCTCTCTCTGTCAAATAAATAAATAAAATCTTTAAAAAAAAAAAAAAGAAGAAGAAAGAGTTCTTATCTCTGAGGATATGTATCAATGTATTTACGGACGAAATGACATATATGTCTGGGATTTGCTTTTTTTTCCCTCCCAGTTGGGGGAGAAGAAAAGTGAGGTGTAGATAAAACAAGATATGGGGAGTAATTATACAGTTTATTTTTGAGTATATTTGAAAATTTTCATAATTAAAGGTAAAAAAAAAACCCCAAATATTATATGCAGATTTACTTGCTACTAGAAACTAAGGACAAAGGTTTTTGCTTTTCTTTTGCTTTTGTCTCAGTCTTGATGGAATAAAAGTTCTTGAATGTTTGCATGAAAAGCTGGGGTTTTTTTGTTTTTTGAGAGAGAGAGAGAGAGAGAACATGCACAAGCAGGGGGAGGAGCTGAGGGGGAGAGAGAAAATCTCAAGCAGCTCCAGGGTCAGCGCAGAGCCAGATGCAAGGCTTGATCGCTGGACCCTGAGACCATGACCTGAGCTGAAATCAGGAGTCGGACGTTTAACTGACTGAGACACCCAGGCGCCCTCAGGAATACAGTTTTACATTTAATAAATTCACGTTACACCAACTCCTCAAAGGCCTTTCTGGAATATGGAGGAATTGTTATGAAAAACACTTAACATTTGTTGAATACCTACTATGTGCTAGGTACTTCATATCTTACCTCATGTAACTCTAACATTTCTACAAAATAAGCATTATAATCCTTGTATTATGGCCAACATGCAGAGGCACAGATAGGCTAAGTAACTAATCCAAAGACAGAATTAGTAAGTGGAGGGGCCAGGATTTGAATCTTGATCTTCTGGCTCCAAAGCTCATACCCTTTGAACCACACCTCATGACCCTGTCTCTTTAAAAGAGTTGAGATTGGGGGCGCCTGGGTGGCTCAGTCGGTTAAATGTCTGCCTTCGGCTCAGGTCATGATCCCGGATCCTGGGATCAAGCCCTGCGTCAGGCTCCCTCTATCCCTCCCCCTTGCTCATTCTCTCTCTCAAAATAAATAAATAAAATCTTTAAAAATAAATAAATAAAAGACTTGAGATATATGACCTACTCCTGAAATACTACACTTATTTTCCTCTAACCCTTTCACCAAATAAATGAATCTGTCTACCCTTGTAACTATAGCAGGCAGTACACGACCATTTGATTATGTAACTTAAGTTGACGATGCCCACGGCTATTGCTTGGGAATTCAGGAGTCCTGCGGACCTTGGCTACA
Source organism: Neomonachus schauinslandi (assembly GCF_002201575.2). NCBI lineage: Eukaryota > Metazoa > Chordata > Mammalia > Carnivora > Phocidae > Neomonachus > Neomonachus schauinslandi. The sequence goes on along the minus strand of NC_058409.1, from coordinate 54,985,452 downwards.
CACCAATCACATGCTAACAACCCAGCGCTCACAGACACATCAGCTGTGGCCATTCAAGGACAAAACAGAAAAATAAATCTTTAAAACAGCGTTCAAGGTGGGGCAGAAGCAAAAGCAGTAAGTGAACAAAAATCTCTGCTATGGAAAAACCAGAACTAAAGGTAGAATAAGGTAAACACTGACTGCAGGGTTAAGAAAAGGCGGCCAGCATCAGAGGCCGCTTCCCCTCCTAGCCCACATCCTGGAGCCGGGACTCGGCTGGAAGCATAGGAGAGCAAGCCTAACTGGGAGAGGGGCGACAGGGGACAGGGGAACGTAAGATAAAGACAACCAGAAAATTTAAATGTCAGCACACTCAGGTAGAACAGGCACAAGGATGACAGAAGAGAAGCATGTGGGGCCCCGGCCTGGAGTTTCCTGGAGGCCAGGGCCTGATGGGTGGTGTTAGGGCCATAGCAGGCCTCTCTGGGAACCATTCTGATTCCCTGGCTTTTCCCATTCTTCCAGGCCTGTTTTGCACCAAAAGTTACAGGCCCTGAGCTCCGTGTCCTGGGAATGTTGCTCTTAAAACAACAAGGTAAAACGAAAACTAATTCACTGTAAAGGATGTTAATAATCAGCAGTTCCTCCCAGTACCAAGCTGTCTCTGTTCCTAACCCCGCCCAAGTCCCACTGCAGTTTGTAAACCTGAACTCAAACGAAGTAGATTCTAGGCTGTGATAGAAACTGTCATGAACGGCACTTCCTGAAAAGCAAACTCCTCTCGTAAAGCTAGTAAGGCCATCAACTGAGTTAACCCTCGGACGATTTACTGTGCCTCTACAGTAGGTTTTAAAAGACCATGGAGACTTCATAATGCTTATGACATCAATTTACAGGGTTTAACAAGCATTTAAAAAAACAGAATAGTGTAGGGGTGCCTGGGTGATTCAGTCGTTAAGCGTCTGCCTTCGGCTCAGGTCGTGATCCCAGGGTCCTGGGATCGAGCCCCGCATCGGGCTCCCTGCTCAGCGGGAAGCCTGCTTCTCCCTCTCCCACTCCCTCTGCTGTGTTCCCTCTCTTGCTGTCTCTCTCTGTCAAATAAATCAGTAAATAAAATCTTTTAAAAAAATAGAATAGTGTAGAAAATATTGGAATGCACAGTACGCGATAAAGGTGAGTACGGTTTGGTAGAACTTTCGTTTCAAATCTACGTATACACAACAATTACCCATACATATTTACTGCAGACACACACAACTACTGTGTCACAATGTAAAGTATATTCCTCACAGTTCTGTCTGTTGGCTAGCAAAAAAAGAAAATACGGGAAAACACTATTCTACAATACTATAATACCTGATTTCTAATTCATCACGGACTTGAAATTTTTTTTTTAAAAATTTTATTTATTTATTTGACAGAGAAAGACACAGCGAGAGAGGGAACACAAACGGGGAGTGGGAGAGGGAGAAGCAGACTCCCTGCCGAGCAGGGAGCCCGATGCGGGACTCGATCCCGGGACTCCAGGACCAGGACCTGAGCCGAAGGCAGTCGCCCAACCAACTGAGCCACCCAGGCACCCCACGGACTTGAAATATTGATGATATAATGTCCTTTCTTAAAGTTAAGTAAATTTGCACATGAAAATTACTGGTTATTCCTGTTATTTCAAAGGGCAGATTATTTTCAACCTACATGAAGAATGCATAAAGGACGCGATGGCCTTTTATGTGACAAAACTTCATTGGATGTCTTGGGATGGAGAAGGAGGCTGTAACTTCAGTGGGTTTCTGCAAGTACCATCACAAGGTCAGTGTGGGAGAGAGTATTTGAACAAAGTGGAAGCTCATACCCAGAAAAAACAATCTCAGCCTTCAGAGAGAGCTATTTGCTCTGACAGTTCCAGTCATAAGCAAGAGATGGCAAAAGGCAGAAGGAAAGAAACCTCAAAATAGGGAAATAAACAGAAAATTCTGAATGTTGAAACTGTGGAGCCCCCAATACCAGCATCATAGTAAAAAAACAAAAACAAAACCAAGGCCGTGGTTCCTAATGACTCTCCCAGGGTGTTTTTCTAAGTATTCATAGCAAAGGGGGCACCCACACACTCATGAAAACTAGTGAAAGGGGAGTCCTCCAGACCCAAAAGGCCACATACTGTTTGCTGCCATTTATAGGAAATGCAGAGAAGAGGTAAACTCACATAGAAATAAAAAGCAAATCTGTGGTTGCCAGAGACTGGCGGCAGGGAGAATGGGGGTTAAGTGCTTAAGGGATACAGGGCTTGTTTTGGGGTGATGAAAATATTCTGGAACTAGACAGAGGTGGTGATTACACAACATTGTAAGTGCACCAAATACCACTAAAGATGGTATACTTTAAAATGGTTAATTTAATAGTATGTAAATTTTGCCTCGATTTAAAAATCCAGGAAAGAAAGGAGTTCCGACGACGGAAAAGAGGGATGTGTGTCTAAGTGGAGGAGGGGGGATGATTAGAAGCCCAGGGTTGTGGGGACTCCATCGTCCCTGTGGAACTCCACCCAGCTCAAGGTTCAGCTGAGTTCCGGTGTGTGATGGTGACAAAGATAAAGATGAACTGGCTGAGGGAGGGGAAGGAGTAGAAAGGGCACGGGGACAAAGACTGGCCAGAAGCGTTTTGGAAAAGGAGCAAATGCAGAGCTGCTGAGGAAGTGCAAGTTAGGGTTCACAGAATGCTGATCCATTTAGGCATAAAGGGCTGAAAAATGCTGAATTAGAAAGATGGAGGGGGAGGAAGAGGACAGCAGAGAGGACATGAGAGTATTCCTGAGAAAGGGATAATTAACCCATGCCTCCAAAATATTCTCTCGTACAAAGGAAGACTGGACTAATTTAGGGGGGAATATGTCCTATAAAAGTAAAGCCGAAGGCACTAGGGAATGAAAACAATGAATAAGGGAGAGAGAAGGAAGAAATTAATTTAGATAGATATTAGAGTAGAAATTTACTTCTTGCTATTTCCTAAGAAATCTGGCTTTCAGGCTTTATAGAGGTTTCTGGTCCCCTTAGGGCAGAATCATTGTCCTGTTTGTGTCTTTTGTTTAGGCTTAGGACCACAGTCTCTCGGTAACAGCCAATTAATTAGCATATTCATGAGTAGGGATCCCTTTATAGCCTGCCTTATCATGTGTTTGCAAAAGTAAATAGCAGGAGACCATGACCCAAGCACAAATGTTCACTAAACACCTCCCTGTGCTAGGCCAGGGCTACACACCAACGGGGTGCAGACTTGGTCCTCTAGGGGTCCTGGGGGCACAGGAGAGTTACTCTTCTCTACTGCTGGGCATCTGGACGGCTTCCTCTCTATAGGGGTGGATAGAGAAAGCCTGCGCTTCGGAAAAACAGGCCAGTTCTACTTCTTGCCAGACCTGTGACGTAACCATTTTGGGCCTATTTACCTACCTGTGATATGGGGATGACATCTACTCAAAAGATTGTTGTGAGGAATAAACAAGATAGTATATGCAAAGTACCTAAGCAGGATGCTGCTGTAGCAGGTGCTTGATATAGAGTGGCTGTTTTTAATTAAATATGAACATGTGGGGTGTAAGGGAGGGCACTTTGGCCAGAGGGAGTGGCAGGGGGATAGATGTCACAGAAAGCATAGCTCCTTGGAGGAGGAACTGGAAGGCAGGGCTGGGTGGAGTACAGGTAATCTAACAGGTTATGTAACAGAGGAGGCTGGAGAGAGGGGCACCTCGCTCTATGCTAAGGAACGGGGCTCGGGCTGGTGGGCGGCCGGGCAGCACGGGGCATCTCCCACCCAATCCCCTGTGCCACTGTCATCGTCAGCGATTCTTGGACCCTTTCAGCCATCAGATCCTTAAAAAATTTACAAACGTCACCTCGTGGATGCTGGCGCTCTTTGATGAAGATGAGTCATCTCACTTAGACTGTCTGGACAAAGGAAAGTAAACTGGTTAATTGAACTTAAGAATTTCTCAACAGCCATTTGCTGTTGCTGAGTGGACCAGGACACTGGTTCTAGACTTCTGGGGATAAATGGAAGTTTATAATCTTGGCTGGGGAGATGAGATACCCACATAGTGACGGTGCAGCAAATGCCAAAACGAGTGGGGACAAAAAAGTCCCGAGAGCTTCAGGAAAGCTCAAACTGGTGGGCAGGGCAGCCTGGAGGGTCTTCCCACGCCTGGGGTCTTACAGTTCCGCCCAGCACATACAGCTTGTTATGACAGATACTCTTTAGAACTGCCTGTGAACGGTGATAAAAAAAAAAGCAGACCTATTTTTAGTTGATTTTATTAGTGATTTAAATCTCTGAAGACAAGGCCCCACTTAACTTCCTGCATGCAGGGCGCCCTCCTCCATCTGGAATTTTGGTATATTGTCTCTGAGCCTTCGTTTCAGGATGCCAATGAGGGATAAACACCTGCCTTAACAGTGTCTCTGAGAGGGTGAAATCAGATCATCTGAGGGGCAAATGCCTCCCAGGCCAGGGTTTGCCACAGACAAGGACACTCAGCACTTCCTCTCTCATCCGCCTTTCTTCTTTCCCTCCCAAAGTGGTTCCAGAATCCAGTGTAGGTAAATTAGCCAATGTCTGTTCAGTTACTGTCTATACTGCCTTGTCCATCTCAGCATACACCTTCTCCGTTCACAAGGATGAAAGCAGAGCACAAACAGCAGCCTAAACTTCACTCCCTAACCTGCACCAAGATCTTCCTGGGGGCCATTGTGAGGAAGGTGACTACAGGGGATCAGGCTTGTATAAACTTACTCCCGACCTCACCACCCAAATCTCAAACAACACTTTGTATTCTCAAGAGCTTGGCCCGAAATAAAAGTACAAAGTCACATAACACCATACAGTTTTCAGGAGTTCTCTATGTTTCCTCAAACACCCCAGGAGACAATGCGAATGTTACCCACAGCAGCCCTGGGAGCTGGGGCAAAACTGGGCCCCTATCTGGAGCTTGGAGTTTTCCCAAAACCCCCCCGACAAACTCACCCAGAGCAAAGATGGAGAGCAAACACTATCTTCGTCACCTCTTATTCTTGATGCATCTACACTAGGTCCAGTGTGAAAACAATGTAAAGGACACAATCTGTCCCCGATAAGAAAAGCAGCTAGAATCTGTTTTTCTTGGGGAAAAGAAAACGGGCTAAAAGCTTATAAAGCACTATCGCTGTAAAGAAATTGAAACTTTTTTTCCCCCCTCAGTTTCTAACTAGTGTCTTTACCAGTTAAAAACAACTTCTCTGTCCTGCTTTTACGGGGGGAAAGTTTGGAAAATACATTTATTTGGCCAAGTAGCCAGATACTTACAAATACACTACGGGTGGGAATTGTATTCTAGGTGCGGCAACCTCCTCCTTGCAGCAGGCCAGAAAGAGAAATACTGAAATCCCAGAGTGTCTAAGGGAGCCGGGTTCTGGGGAGGAATCTCTTTCCTTAACTCAGCTTGGAAGACTGGGTTCTGGGTAACAAAACCTCCCGCCCGCCACCACCACCGCCTCCCTCGCCGTGGCCACCTCTGTAAAATGTGCAAAAAAACCCAATTTTCCAACAAAACAAAACTTCAACGGGAGCCCTTCTCCACTTTATATTGCAAGGGCCAGAACGCTGACTGGTGGAGCAACGTGAGACCAGTTCTTTGTGGGGTGGTCCTGGGAGAAACAGGTCACACTGCAACAAATGCAACGAGGGGCCAGGCGCCTCAGGCTTCCGCAGGAAAACGTGACCCCTTCCGCCTCCTCCCTATCCAACACCACTTCTCAGGAAGGCTGCACCCTTCGAAACCAAGCCCAAAGGAGCAGGGGTCATAATCCCCGCTTGGATTTGCCTGGGGGAGACTCTGGATCTCAGCTCAAATACCTGCGTGGGTTCTGGAGGAACCCGAGGCAGAGGGTGAGGCCAGGAGCACCCCCCCACCCCCACCCCCAGTCGAGGAGAAGGCGCAGCCTGTACCCTTTCGGTCCCTTCTCCCGCCCGCCCCAGTCCCGCGGGGGCCTCGGCTGTGGGGCCGACAGCGGGCCGGGAGGGAATACCGGGGCAGCTCTCACCGGGCTTGCGGCCTCGGGCGCGGGCCGACAGCAGGGGGCCGCACAGACTGAGTCCCGCGGCGACCAGCAGCAGCCGCCGGGGCCCCATTGTCCCGAGGCTCGGCACGGCTCGGGCAGACGGCCCCGCCTCCCAGCCGATCGCGCTCCGTGCGCTCTCCCTCCGGCCGCGGGCTCCAGCCGCCGGCCGCGGCGCACGTGCGGGCCGGCAGAGCGCTCGCTTGCCGCGCACAGAAGGAGGACGCTCGCGTCGCCGCGCGGGCTGGAGTGTCTGCGGGCGTGTCCGGTGGCTCTCTGAGAGTGCAGGCGGAGGCGGGGGCGAAACCCCGGCGCACGGGAGCCGAGCGGCGCGAGCGGGGAAGGGCGCCTCCCGGCGCCGAGTGTGCGCCTTGAGGCGCTGGCCGCCCGCCGCTCTCTCCCCTCCCCTTCCCCCTCCCCGCGAGCCCCTCGGCCGCCGCTCCGCGGTCCCGGGCTTCGGCGACCCCGCCACCCGTGAAGCGCCGCGAGCCCCGCCCCTCCCCCCGCCGGGTCCCGGCAGCCGGCCGCTGCCCGGCGAGGGGAATCCAAACGAGACAGCTTTGCCTCTGGGCGCCTCTGACCCGCAAAGCTCTCAGTGACTCAGACTGCCGGGGGCCTGGAACAGGGCCGCGCGGCCTGGGCGGCTGCTCCCTTCTCTTCTCATTACTCTCCTGGGGAGCAAAGGCGCTCGCAGGGAACCTCCGAGCAAGGATGCGCCCCGGGGCGCCGGCCCCCACGGCCCCGGGCTAGACCTTACCGCCCGCGTGCCAAGCGCCTCACCTCAGGCCCAACGCGGCTGCCCCTTCGGAAATGGGGTATTTAGCTGGCAGTTTCAAAGTGACTCGTGCTTTTTTTTTAACTTAGGGAGAGTGGATTAGGAAGTTTATCCTCTAGGCATAAGGTGGCCCCTAACGAGAAGGAGCCCTTCTGTGTGGGAAGATTTCGTGACATTTTTTACCTCGTTTCTCTTTATTTGGTGAAGTTAGCACTTACTGTTTCGCGGGTGGGCTGCCGGCGGGGGGAAGTAACGGGCCGCGGCCAAGCGCAGCTGCCCCCCGCTCCCGCCCCGCGCGGCCGCGACCTTTCGTCCTCCGCCGCCCGCGCTCAGCCCGGCCGCGCGCCGGGGCACCTGCGCAGCCTTGCCCGGGGGCCCCGCGGCTGCGCGTTCCCTGCGCGCGGGCGCTGCCCCGGCGCCTGCGGCCGGAGGGCTGCCCGGTGTCCCCGAACGCGTCCCTCACGCTCTCTGGGACGGTAGTACGGGAGCTTGGTTCAGTGTGGCCAAATTCGAGGCGCAGGGCGGCGGACACTGGGGGACGTCGCGGCAGGGGCTGGGCGGGGAGGGCTCGCAGTTCCTTTGGCTCAGGGAGCTTATCTGCTGAGTCTCGCAGACCGCAACGGGAAATGGGTCCCCTCCATCGGCCTTTCCCAGAAAAGCTCACCCGCAGCCCCGTCTCCTCTCATTTGTGCGGGCCTGTTTTGCACCCTGTGGCTGATAAACTGTACTTGAGAGCCACTGGTCAGGTTTAAGCTTTTTAAAAGGGGAATTTCGCTTTGAGAGTGTCATTCCCCAGGGAGAGCCCTGACACTTAACCTAGGAGAAAATACAGCAGAGACTGTCTCTATATTCCCCCCCATCGTCCTCAGAGCACAGGGCCTAGTGTGTAGAAGCTGCTCAATAAATTACTGAATAACTGTTATATAAGGTTACTTACATTTTTTCCCTATTCAATTCTCCGAGGAAAACATATCCAAGAGACGTGAACCACTAACAGTATTATTACATCACTCTCTAAGCTACACTATTTTTCATCAATCCTACGATGCCATCGATTTTAAGACTCAATTTATGTACTTGTAGCACACACACAGAAATCCTGCCAATTAAACTGCGGCATACCGTTGATTGTAAGAAACATCTCAATTTCAGGATTGTTTAAACACGAATACAGACCATCTGAGACTCAATGAAATAGTGTAAAATGTAAAAGTAATTAATACATGTGGCAAAAAATTCTAACAGTTCAAGGATATTCAATGAAAAGTAAAAGTATCTTCAGCCTCATCTTCTAAGAATCACTTATCCATGATGATTATGGATATGGAAAAGTTTCTGTCCATCATTCAAGAATTTGTATCCACATACAAGTATATATATGTATGTATCTCCTTAAAATATGAATGGGATAATACTATAAGGATACTTTTAAGTTTTAACTATTTCAGCGGTGGAAGATGTTAACCATTTTACAAAACTGAAGTTTAAAGAACACTTTTTTGCTTAGTTATTAGAACAATGCACAGAGAGCAGCTGAAATGCATGCTTCATTCTTTGTGCATATTAGCTAGATTAAAGCATCCTTAAGAGTGGGGCTGAGATACAGTGAACAAGGGTGGAGAGTGGAACAGAATGAGGCATTTCTTCCTCACTTTAGTGTTTTCTGTAAGTTGGGGATTGCTCATTGAGCAGCCACCAAAAACCTACCTTCAGGAACAGTGGTTTTAACTTTTATCACACACAGTGCAGATTCCTGAACCTCATCCCAGAACTATGAAATCAGATTCTGTATTTTTGACAAGCAACCCCAGGTGACAGTGATGTTTGAGGGTTCCCAAAGTTTAGAGAAATATTATTCTAAGACAGTGGTTTTCAAACTTTAGCATGGATCAGTTATCTGGAAGACTTGTTAAACTATAGTGCCAGACCTCATCTTCAGAGTTTGATTCTGGAGGTCCGGGGTGTGGTCTGAAAATTTGCATTTTTTAACAAGTTCCCCAGTGATGCAGATGCTGAAGATGATGGGGCAGGGGTGGGTAGGATGGACACACTTTGAAAACTGCTTTGAGAGGTCAAAAGAATTGAACATATAGTTTGTGTGACCTTCTTTAAATTACACATTTCAAGCATAGAAAAGTACAGAGCCTAATATCACGCCCATGAGCCTACAACCTGGCATTAACATATATATGTAAATATATATTTATCTTATATTGATTAAGCTTTTTTGGTACCCTTTTCTGATTTCATTTTTTCCTGCCCAGAAGAATAACTTTCTTATTCATGTTTTTGTGCTTTTACATTTGTTTCCAAAAAATTAGTATTGGTTTGTATGATCTAAATACTTACACAGAATAACATACTCAGAATACTTCTGTAGTTTTCATTTTTCTAGATTTACCTGATTGGTATACATATATCTAATTGGTTTTTTTTATATCTAATTGTTTTTAAACTCTTTATGGTATACCTTTGTATGTATATATGGCATTTTGTTCTTCTAACACTATTTTATCTGAAGTTTTGTCCAATTTATTTCACCTAACATAGTCTATTTTTACTTTTTCTCTTCTCTTTTTAAAATATTTTTATTTTTATTTTTAAAGATTTTATTTGAGAGAGAGAGAGGGAGGGAGAGAGAGGGAGAGAGAGGAAGCATGAGGTGGGGAAGGGGCAAAGGGAAAGCAAGAAGCAGGCTCCCTTCTGAGCAGGGAGCCCAACCCAGGGCTCTATCCCAGGACCCCAGGATCAGGACTTGAGCCGAAGACAGATGCCCAACCGACTGAGCCACCCAAGTGCCCCAGAGATTTTTATTTTTTTAAAAGTAATCTCTACACCCAATGTGGTGCTTGAACTCACAACCCTGAGATCAAGAGGGGCATGCTCTTCTGACTGAGCCAGCCAGGCACCACTGCTTTTCTTTTCTTTTTTTTTTGAAGATTTTTATTTATTTATTTGAGAGAGAGAGACTGAGAGAGAGAGCACATGAGAGGGGGGAGGGTCGGGAGGGTCAGAGGGAGAAGCAGACTCCCTGCCGAGCAGGGAGCCCGATGCGGGACTCGATCCCGGGACTCCAGGATCATGACCTGAGCCGAAGGCAGTCGCTTAACCAACTGAGCCACCCAGGCGCCCGCTTTTCTTTTCTTGATTAATCAAGTCAGAGGTTGGAAATGGCCATTTTCCAATGCCCATCTTTTTGTTTTGTTGCTTTCATCATTTATTTCAATAATAATTGTTTCAATAATAATTATTCAACAATAATTTTCACATAGGCTTTTTATCATTTTCTTTTTTTCTACTTTCTTTGGATTTACTCTTATTCTCCTTTTTTTTTTTTTTAAAGATTTTATTTATTTATATGACAGGGAGAGAGAGACAGCAAGAGAGGGAACACAAACAGGGTGAGTGGGAGAGGAAGAAGCAGGCTTCCCACTGAGCAGGGAGCCCGACCCGGGGTTTGATCTGGGGTTCGATCCCAGGACCCTGGGATCATGACCTGAGCTGAAGGCAGAAGCTTAACGACTGAGCCACCCAGGGGCCCCTTATTCTCCTAACTTTTGAACCAATTGCTTAGTTTAATTTTCACTCTTTCTCCCTCAAATGAACACTTCAGCTGCATTCTGTAAGTTTTGATTTGTATATATATGCAATTCAGCCAAAAATACTTTTGTCAACTTCACTAACTCTTCTTACGCATACATTATTGGAAGTTTTGACTGGCTTTGTGATTAATTTCTAACGTTATATTATGGTCTGTTGGTAATGTTCTGTTTTCTTTTTTTTTTTTTGCATACTCTACAAAATTCCTGTAATATTTGTGTGCTCGTTAGAGCTTTTGAAAGAGATCTCTAGTTCATTTGTTCTATATCACCCATACCAAAATCCCTTTGTTGACAGTTTCACAGCAAATGTGTATAGGTTCCCCAGAGTAGAAAATCTACCTAACCAGACATTCCTGGAGGTTACCTAACATGTCGATATTTCTCAGAAGTGAAATCTCAACATTGCAGCATCATTCATATTGAAATCATCTGGTACTGACTCCCCGTTTTCATTTTCTCTGTTTGAACTTACCTGGCACCAAAGAATATGAGCCATCAGCTGTCCTTTTATAGTGTTTGTGGTATTTAATACTGTTTTAAAACAAATGTGATATCAAAATGGTGAAAATTTTAATCCCAAGATGATGTGAAAGCCGTTTCTTTTAAACGTATTAGATGATCTACCTGCTTCTGGTATTCTGCTTACAGCTCCTCTATTGGAAGCCTCCAAAGACAACAATATGTTCCAAGAACTTTCCAAGAACCTTTTGGAAGCTAATGGTGGTGATAGCAGGCCTCATATCTCATATGAACTAATATTAAGTAGTATTCAAATTAGGTGTGAGATACTCCAGGTTCTGTGCAGGTATCTCCACATTTGTTTTTGAAGCAAACATATCTGTAATCAAGTTACAAGCTAGTCCCTAGGAGACCTGTCTCTGCCTTTTGTTGTTACAAATCTGCTTTGGTATTTTGAGTTTGGAAATAAGTGAAGCTCAGGGTGCCTGGGTGGCACAGTTGGTTGAGCGCCAGACTCTTGGTTTTGGCTCAGGTTGTGATCTCATGGGTTATGAGAGATCGAGCCCCGAGTCAGGCTCTGCGCTCGGAGGGGAGTCTGCTTGAGGTTCTGTTCCTCTGCCCCTCCCCCCACTCATACATGCGCTAAAATAAACCTTAAAAAATAAGTAACATTAGTCTCTCATAATCGGTCAACAAATGTATTTTCACTAATTATATCATGGATAGAATGGTTAGACTCTCCCTGTGGTGGGGGTGCTAAGAAAAGGTCAAATTTAGTATCTGTTAAAGAAAACAACTACAAAAACTTTTGTTCCAGGTATATAAGGTGTTGAACTCAGTATCTTTCTCTTCTCGTATTCATTTCCCTTCTGTATTAGTCTGGGTTTTCTAGATAAAAAACCCAACAATCTCTATCGTCTATCTGTATCATGTATATAGATACACATAAAAGAGAAGTTTTATTACAGGAACTGGCTCACACAGAGAGGCTGAGAAGTTCCACGATCTGCTATCTGCAAGCTGGAGAACCACACCAGCTGGTGATATAATTCAGTCCCAGTCCGAAGGCCTGAGAACCAGGGAGGGCTAAGGGCATAACTCCCAGTCAGAGACTGAAGGCCCGAGGAGGAGTAGGGGTGCTGCTGGTGTAAATTCCAGAGTTCAAAGGCCTGAGAACTGGGAACTTCAGTGTGTACGGGCAGGAGAAGATGGAAGTCTCAGCTCAAGGTCTGGTTCTATCTTAACCTGTTAACCAAATCCTGGTTTCAGTAACAGAGGCAATGGGTTTTCAAAAGCTGATCAGCAGTATAGGAGCCAATGCTCACCAGAATCTCTTAAAATACAGGCAACTGTCAACATTCAGAGTTCCGTGGTTCACCTCTTGGAATGTTTGAGGAGTACCACAAATCCCCGCTTAACCACCGCCAAAGTTGTAAAAGTTGCATCATGAATAGCACCTCTAATTAGGGCCCAACCACCCATACACACTAACACAGACGTTATGGTTCTGGTCTTTCAACGACTTCATGTCAGACACTGGTCACATTGAGTTGGTCTCTATTTCACCACAAACTTCCAGAATATTAAAATATGCACAGGTTTTCTCTCTGTTGGAGATTACTAGAACACATCCTTTGAGAGTAGCTAGAATGCAGCTTAAGTCCTTTTTGCCTTTTTAATGTCTAGGTGCTTAAAAGTGGAGTTCACGGGAGCACGGACTCTCAACCTTCCAATGGAAGACGATTTTCATAATATTGGAAAGATGGCTAGACATACATCAAAATAAAGGAGTCAGCTTTAGACTTAATCAAGTTAGAGTTTCAACTGCTAAGTGTTTCAAAAGCAAAAAAAATTTTTTTTCCTCTCACTGAATAAGGAGAGTTATGAGCTCTGGGGACGAGGCTGGTGAAGGGTAGCAGAATGTGCCACTCTAAAAATAGGCCTCTTTGGCATATGTCTTATTTTGAAGTGATTATTTTGTGAAACTGCTGACACAAGAGAAGCTCTGAAAATAAAAGTTATCCTTCTGTAATGGCAATTTACATTTATGAAGAAAATTTACTTTAGAAAGGGAGGCTGTACCAGGAAGAGAGTTACTGCTGGACATCACTTATTCACCTGGCTTATCTTCCAGGCAAGGTCAATCTCACCAAACTTCTCCTCTTCTCATCATCTTCCCCTGAAGTGCAACGCCGTCCCTCCCCCCGGCCCCCACTCCCCAACATCCTTCTAAGGCGGGGGCTTGGGCTGCTTCAAGGAGTTTTTCTCAGTGTTCCTGGGTATTTCCCATGTATACATGAGGCATGCATTTTAAACTTGTATTTGTTTTTCTCTTGATAATTTTTTATTACAGGGCGTCTCAGCCACGAACGCAGGAGGAGGGAGGGAAAATTTTTCCTCCCTTACAATGGTTAGGAGTCTTTAGTGGCTCAGGGTTATAAGGTACACCTGTCCCTGGCTTGGGGTTCAGTCCTTCTGGGAGGGGCATGCGCCTTGGCGGCAACCATCTCTACATCCATACCTCCACTGGCTTCTTCCTGTTCACGCTTCTTCATCACGGTTCTCCTTCTCTGGGTTACTCATTCATTCATGTGCTTCAAAGATCTCAAGTAGCCATTGGTAGTATCTTCAACAACAGCCTTATACTGTGGGCCAACGGAGGGAAAATATTCACCCCATTCCTTGAGGGTACTGGCAGGGTACAAAGGTCTATATTAATACAGACAACATTCAAACATGACGCTCAGTGTTGCAATAAGACAAACTCCCTTCAGAGATACTATGAAAGGTTAGCTTTTGCCTCCCAACATTTTCCCCTTAATTTTGGCTCCTCTGACACATTTCCATTAACAGTTTTTCCTGGAGCACAAGGGAGGAAGTTTAACCCACCTCCTACTGTCCCTGGCTCTTGTTCCTCATGTCAGGTAGCTTCAGGGAGGACGTGGTTTATTCACAAGATGACACCTAAGCAACCGTATGTTTATTTGATTCCTTTTAGGTATGAAGGTCTGTGTTAACGTTAACATTAATGCATTAACACCCCCCACACATCCATGAACTGTTAAGATAGTGAGCACTATTTTGAACATTGTTTTGACAAAGAGCATTTTCTCTTTGTTAAAAATATGTACAACTGGAAACAGTCACTAAAAGGGCAGATTCTACTTTTAAAAATTTGAACTTTCCAAATTCTGTTGGCCTCACACTTAAAGTTCATTCGTGTCAAATGTGCATAAGTTACACTTTCTCAATGTTTTGCAAATCCCTGTGGAAAATAGAGTGTGTTGAATCAATGAACAGAATACAAGTGTCAGGGGGTTCCAGCCTGAGAGTCTGGATTACTATGGTCATGTCTTGAGATAGCTAACCTGTCTCCAGCAATCACTCTTTCAGTAATAGCAGCCCCCTCTTACCCAGCTTTTTATTTTTTAAAGATTTTATTTGAGACAGAGAGAGAGAGACAGACAGACAGACAAGCTGGGTGGGGGAGCAGCAGAGGGACAGGGAGAAACAGGACTGAGGGATCATGACCTCAGCGGAATGCAGACACTTAACGGACTGAGCCACCCAGGCACCCCTTACCCCAGCTTTTGATTGGGTACCTGTTTGCTTAGCTGGGGACCTTATTTCCCAGCCTCTATTGAAGCTAGCTGTGGCAGCATGACTAAGTTTTGTCCAATCGGATGTAAGCAGAAGTGACACGAGTGACTTAAAACAACACGCATGCCCTGGACTTCTTTCCCTCTTCTGTGGCTGGGAATCAGTGATAAGGAGAGAGCCAAATGGCCAGCCTGGGCCCTAGATAATCTTGTGGGCCTGATCACTTACCTTTGAACTGCTGACTTGGACAATAACAAACTTCTCTCTTGTTCCAGCCACAGGGTTTTGGATTTCTTGGTCACAGCAGTTTACTCCGCACCTTACCAAGTACAGCTACAGGCATGTTGTTTCTTTTCCTGATAAGCCCCACCAAGAACCTTCTACCCACTCAACAGATTTAGATTAAGACAACTAAAAAGCCAAATTTGTGTAATTCAGTAACATTTATTTTACATAAAACAATTTTCAAAGAATACATTTAAAAACCATCTAGATACTGATTTTTATCGCATTACAAAAAGTTGAGAGGCGCAATTTAAGTATTCAAATAAACTGTGAGGGGTGCCAGTGGGGGCTTAGGGGGGATCGCTACCGTGGTGTTCCTTAGTCACTTAAAGGCTCTGGGAACAAGAGTCTTTACCATGAGGCAGTACTGCACTTCATTTAGTAGGAATAAATCACATAAAATATATACTTTTATACAGAAAGTGTTATTGTATTATCACTTTCAATTACCTATAAAAACTTCATATTGAATTGCACAAAACTTCTTTAAAATTGGTAACTCCCAGAAGGTAGGGCTTAGAACTAAATATCTGTGTAAATAATTCATTACAAATAATTAGGTTTCTATTTCTCCATAGACCAAAAAAAAAAAAATCTATGAAGAATTACATTATTCAAATGGGACATTTAAAATTTTTTTCATAGGAAAATAGGTTTACAGATTTGTCTCTAGTCAACTAAACTTATTTTCTCCCTACTTTAAAACAAATCACAGAAGGTCCAAAGTTTTAAATCAGAGTCCCTATACCACAGTATAATGTGGAAGTGTTTACATTAATTCATTTTTTTGGATTATTCTACCATAGTATTAAATTATCAAAAAGGCACATGGGTACATTCTTCAGAACAGTTTTGGTCTTTTTTGTTTTGTTTTGTTTTTAAAAAATCACACATTTATAAGCAGTGATTTCAATCATGTTTAACAACAAAAATATTAAACAGATTCATTTCTTAATCCAGATGATACAGATTCCATGAAATTTCTGTAGGCACTTCACTTTCCATAGAATTTCTTGTTCAGTAGGTATATGAGAAGGTTCACATTCACTTTAACCTTATCAAACATTTTCATTACAGCTACTCCTTCATACTGCATCTGAAGTAAATCCTGAAATTGTGAAGATCATCATTAAATCTCAAATTTGTCATTTTGCACATTTAAAAAACATTCTAGAAGAATCTGTCAACAAAAATAAGATTCAGTTGACCTAACTACGGAGCGTGCATCAAAATCATCCCGTTAAAAACACAAGCTAGTTACAGCACAGATCGCTGGGCCCCATCCACCAGAAGTTCTGACTTTGTAGCTTTGGGGTGAGGCCCAAGAATATGCATTTTAACAAGTTCCCATGTGATGATGGCATGGTTGGTCTGAGTGCCATACTTTGAGAATCACTTACCTAAGTGAAAGAAAACAGATTTTTAGAATTGATAAGCACTGTATAACAGAAAACCATCATCAAATTAATATCAGATATGTAATTATACTTTTTAATTGAAAAATTCAAAATATAAATATTCAAGCAAGATGGGTTCTAGCCTTTAGAACAGTGGTGTTTTCTAAAGTGGAGCAAGAGGGGCACCTGGGTGGCTCAGTCGTTAAGCGTCTGCCTTCGGCCCAGGTCATGATCCCAGGGTCCTGGGATCGAGCCCCGCATTAGGCTCCCCGCTCCGCGGGAAACCTGCTTCTCCCTCTCCTACTCCCCCTGCTTGTGTTCCCTCTCTCGCTGTGTCTCTCTCTGTCAAATAAATAAAATCTTTAAAAAAAAAAAAAGTGGAGCAAGAAAGGCAATTCCTTGGGAAGCAAAAAGAATATGAGAACTCCTATTTATTCTTATTTTTTATCATTCTTTAAACGTTTACATTTTGTATATATATTTTATAGAGTATAGTAGTAAGGGCATGTATACTTTATAAATAAGTATGTACAAATGGGCATTAATGATCATGTTATGTACTGAAGTTGTGTGATAGAAATTTGGAGACCCCTGTATAAAGCAAATCCTTCCTGATTGAAATTACTTCTGTTCCTGTATTGAGAACAAGGCCTTATTCTCAAGTCAATCATTCTGCCACCACATAAACAAAGGAAATCACCTCTTGCTAAAGTTAGTAAATGTGTCACACCAGTCATATGCATGAGATAAGCAGCAATGTTTCCTAACACCACAGGACAGGGAGGTCTTTCCCAAATAGAAGATATCATTCTTGAACTCCCACAGACTAATACCCAAGACCTCATTTTCTTGTTTCTAGCTCTGGAAACTTCTTGGTTCTTAATGATAATGTCTTGTATCTACATTAAGCAAGGCCACTTGCTTAACTTCCATTAAGAAGTTGGAATCATCTTTGAGAGAACTTTGGCTGTTCCCAGCTTCCTTCTCCACTTCTTCAATTACCTCCAACTGTACTCAGCTCTAAGTAAGAGACACCTGCAGGTGTCTGCAGGGGAATCAGATGGTCCCCCAACGTGGAGAGCAAAGTAAATGACCGAACTTGTGGATGGAAGATCAGATTTGAGACTTAACCCCACCATTTGCTATCTTATGACCTTGCAACATCACACAACCTCTCTGAAGTTCTGTATTTTGTGTGTGTGTAAATTGTGAGAACACTGCCTACTTCACAGGCGTGCTGTTGGGCACAGGAGATCAAGGTCCCCAAGCTCTTTGTAAGCCACCCATGCCTTGTCAGGATTAACTGGAATCCTGTGAGAGGGGCAATGGAGCCGAGTGATGAAGAACTTGGACTCCAGCTGCCTCTTGTATAACAAGCTCTCTGAACCTCTCAGTTCTTCATCTGGGAAAGGAAGTGAGTCAACCTTGTAGCCCTTGATGAACATTGGCCATTATCTGTGACAGGAGAACATCTTCACTTAAGTCGCACCCTTTTGTTAGGTATACTGCCAATACATATAGGATTTAATTAAGATATAATCTTTAGGAACTGAGGAAAGAGTGGGAGAAGACCACCTAGAAATAATGTTAGAAGCGATCTCCCTTAATTCTCTTACAAATTTCTGTCCTGTTGCCAGGCCTTGTCTCACACTAATGACCTGGCCATCATGTCCTCTTTGGTAATTCATGTGATAATGTAATTGTCTGAAGGCCTTCTGTATAAACAGAAGTCTGACTTTATTAGCTATTAGATGCAGGGCTGGCTACTGGGGCATTTAACCTGCGCAGGGTCCCATGATCAGTAGGGCCCTGCACTTCGTTTAATGCTCTCCTGTTACTATTTTGAAATTCTCAATAATTCTGAATAAGGGGCTGTACATTTTCATTTTGCATCAAGCCCTGCAAATTATGTAGGTAGCCTGGTGATATGTTAATGACTTTCAAAATCTGGGGCAGCTAAGCAGTAACATTTCGCAATCAATTACGTGTATAGATGAACGGCGTGAATAGCTAATCCTACTGCATACTGAATCCTTAACAAAGGAGCATGTGAAGCTTGGTATCTGCTCCACTGTTCAAAGGAAGTCCCATGGAATTCTTGAGGCCTGTCTGAACAGGTGTCTCCTGGTCACTTGGAATTCGTCTGTCCAGTTGATGTTGATTGGCCTTGGGTCATTTCCTTCTTGACAAACACATGATATGTCTTTGCCGCTTCTAGAGAAGAATGACTAACCAAGACAATCCACTTTGGAGCAGATGGTTTTCTCTTCCCATATTTATCTAAGTGGTACATAGGGTCACTCAAACTTTTCAGTTAAGTTGTTAGACGGATACATTTAGTGACATTTAAAATAAGGTAGAAAACAATACTGTTTACTTATATATACTTTTCATAATTACACATTATCTTTCATTTTCTCTCTAGACTCTAATTTACTCCATTATCTCAATGGCCTTATCATATTCACTTCTAATTTTTCCTTTTAAGCTACAAGGAATGCTAGACAGAAAAGAAGGGATTGGCATCTGCTCCTAGGAGGGGGAAGTCATTTCAGGGCTCTCGGCCACTGGCTCCGCGGGCGGTGAGGCTAGAACTTGTCACTTGCAGGGGCTCATCAAGATGGTTTGTGTAGATACACACAGAGTACCTGGGAACCATTTTACAAGTAATTCGGGACCCAGGTAATTAGGTGTTATTTCCATTTAAAATCTCTTATGTGAAAAAGAAAAACTCAAATACTTGTTCTTTTTTTTTTTTTTTTTTGAGAGACGGAGACAGAGACAGCGAGAGAGAGCGCAAGTGGGGAGGAGAGGGAGAAGCAGATTCCCCTGCTGAGCAGAGAGACAGATGCGGGGCTCGATCCCAGGACTCTGGGATCATGACCTGAGCTGAAGGCAGATGCCCAATGACTGAGCCACTCAGGGGCCCCCCAGATACTTCTTTTAGCCGATCGTACACTAAGGATTAAGAAGAGGTTGGGAGTAAACATTTGGTTGCACACTCCCTTCATTTTCTGTTGTTGTGGTGGTTTTTTGGACACAGAAATTGGATGTCTCAGTTTCTGTTCAAGTATATTTAGCTTAAATGTGGTTCTTATGAGTAAAAGGCAATAATTCAGACTGCAGACACCATTTTTCTACTTATAGATAACTATTTTGCACAGTGTCTTTCATTCTTATCATCCTAAGCATTTAACAGATATTTTTAAAAAGATATATTTATTTTATTTTATTTTTTTATTTATTTATTTTTTTTTAAAGATTTTATTTATTTATTTGACAGAGAGAGACACAGCGACAGCAGGAACACAAGCGGGGGGAGTGGGAGAGGGAGAAGCAGGCTTCCCGCCGAGCAGGAAGCCCGATGTGGGACTCGATCCCAGGACCCTGGGATCATGACCTGAGCCGAAGGCAGACGCCTAACGACTGAGCCACCCAGGCGCCCCAGATATATTTATTTTAGAGAGAGAGAAAGAGAAAGAGAAGGAGAGAGTGAGAGAGCATGCATGTGTGAGTGGGCGGAGGGGGAGAGAATTTTTAAAAAGATTTTATTTATCCATTTATTTGAGAGAGTGAGAGCACACAAGCAGGAGGGAGAGAGAATCTGAAGCAAACTCAGTGTGCAGAGCTCTATCCCATGACTGACCACAAGACTAGGACCTGAGCCAAAACCAAGAGTTGGATGCTCAACAGATGAGCTACCCAGGTGCCCCCTAAGCATTTAATTGACTTAATACACTAATGTAAAAATGATTCTAAGAAGGAGAAAGAAGGAGAAATGAGGTCAGGAAAGTTCCAATCCTGGGCATATGTAGTCTTAGAAAGAAATCCAAGTTCCTAATAAAAGAAAACTTGCCAGCCTTCATATAGCTCTCAATACTTTTATGTTTACCCTCTAAGCTTTAAAATGGAAACATGCCTTAGAAATACTGACCACTATGGTTTGCCATCTAAAAGCATTTTAAGTTCTAATATTTTGAAAAATTAGAGCTTTTTAAAAAACCATCAATGCTTAAAAAGCTAATATTGGCAAACAAGGCTTGCAGGGGTCTTCTGGTGAACCTCACTGTTATGAAGGGTGGAAGCCAGGGGAGGCACAAATGCCCCACATTATAAAACTCACCCCCACTTTGCAGAAATCCCAGCTTACCTGAATATTGAGCTGTACCTTTTCCATCTCGACACCAAGGAATTTGGATCTGACATCAAAGATGCCCACATCTTCAGTAGATACGATATCAAATGTAACATTTTTAAACCTAGTGAAGAAAGGGACACTCACACATGTGGAACTGCAAATTTATGTGTAAAGCTGACACCAGTTAATGGAATCCTTAGTTAGCAGGCTTAGTGCAAGGTCCACTGGGAAAATCCTAATCCCCCAAACCTCCTATCATACCCCTTCCCCACTCTGCTCACTAACCTAGGTTTCATGGTTCTTGTTGGGACTGTAGCTGAGAGCACTGAAGTAGGTCCTTTATTATAAAAGAAATGCTATTAAAATGTCATCCTTGTTCTTAAAGATCATAAAATATAGTTGGAAATAGGAGGTTCACAGAATGTGAGGATTAAATATTGACTTGTACCGCTGAGAGGTCGGTTGAATTTTATTTTATTCTACTTTACTTTACTTTATTTCATTTTAAAGTAGGCTCCACGCCCAATGTGGAGCCCAACGTGTGGCTTGAACTCACGACCCTGAGATCAAGACCTGAGCCGAGATCAAGAGTCAGACAGACGCTCAACCGACTGAGCCACCCAGTTGAATATTATGGATGATTTCTTTTATAGAAACTATAAAGATGAGGAAGCATGTTCTCTGAGTGGGTGGAGTCAAGGGAAGGTTTGCTGGGATAAGTGGAATAGAGCCCAGTTCTGGAGAGAAGGCAGGAGTTGGAGAGGAGGGCACATGGGTAGTCTGGCTCCCCCCAACAGTGATGGGACACAAGGCTCACGGTCCCTTTAACACAGAGAACCCACTGGCACGTGGTACGTGGCTGCAGCGGAGGGTTTCCATTTTCCCCTCTAGGTCAAATACACACACCAACAGCACACCGCAGATGGCTCTGACCCGGGTGTTGGCACACAATCTGTGGCTTTGAAATGAGAAAGGTACTATTTTGCACTTGTAAATAACTCTTCTCATTCAAGACCAAAAGGCAGCTTTTCATTCTCACTGATATGACTCAGTCCTTTTGGTGGGAAAGGGGAGGCGGGCAAATCCAAACACACTGGGCCAGCCATGGGAAACACAGTGACCCGCTCGGCACTTCCTACAACCCACAGCACCAGATGTTTGGGGTCTGATGGGAAGACTAGAGACCAAATGAAGCTCTCTTCTAAGGCCACAGGAAACCTAAGAGAAGGGAGTCGGATTTTATGGGAGTGATTAGAGGGTGCTTGTGCTCTGTGTAGATTCTGGGTCACACTCACTGGTTTGTTTGAAGGTCGTCTATCCCCAGGAGGACACCTTTCTCATGCAGCTTTGCTGCCGTGTACCTCACCGGCTTGGATCTTTTCGCCCCTTTGGGTTCTCCTTTTCCATCTAGTTTAATTGATCTTCGAGAATTTCTGACAAAAGAAGAATAAACTGTCTGTTGTCATGATGGCAAAGTCAGAGGTTTCTGGTGGTGCAATAACCCTGTCAGGGTGCCCACCACTGCTCACACTGGGCCCCACTGCCCTGAATACGAAACTTTTTATTTTGCAACAGTTAAGGGGAGATTTTTCCGAGATTTTGCGATAGTAGGTGACAATTTTCCCTAGACCATAAAACCTCACTACTGAAATATAAGAGAAAGCTATTTTCAAAGTGACTGAAGTTTGAATTACAGACTAACATTTTTCATAAAACTTGTCCTCTATTTTCTCAGGCATGTCGAAATACGTAGCTATATTAAGTCATTCTGCAAGCAGCTTTGGTTCATTAATCTGAACTGCATACTTCTTTTTTTTTTTTTTTTAAATTTTATTTATTTATTTGACAGAGAGAGACACAGCGAGAGAGGGAACACAAGCAGGGGGAGTGGGAGAGGGAGAAGCAGGCTTCCTGCAGAGCAGGGAGCCCGATGTGGGACTCGATCCCAGGACCCTGGGATCATGACCTGAGCTGAAGGCAGTCGCTTAACCAACTGAGCCACCCAGGCGCCCTGAACTGCATACTTCTTAAGTAAAGATATTATTAAGACTTTTTTAGTTTATTTAATAAATATTATGTGGCCAGCAATGTTCTGAGTACTTTATGAATATTGCCTCACATTTGCAAAATTGACATTTCCGTAGTGCTTTGAAATAAATAAATTCCTTTCTTATTGTTTCATTTAGCTCTCATAACAATGCTTGTGAAGCTGGTACTCCTGCCACCTTAAAGATGAGAAAATTGAAGTTCCAGAGACATTCACTGGGCTGGGTCACAGATCACACAATCTAAGAGGAAATTAGAATGCAAATCCAGCTCACCCAACTGCAGAGCTTGTAAAATGCCTTCAAGTAGTTGCAATAAATATATAAAAAACCCCCTCTAAAAACCCTATTTCTTCTGGGTATTATTAGCTTGATCAACTTCTTCTTCCCAGGAACAGAGTAAAAGTAATTTACAGGCTGCAAGCAAACGAATTAAAATTCAGAGCTAGTGGGGCCCAAATAGATGTGGTTTAAATTTGCTTATCTCCCTTCATCAAATCTTCTATGATTAATGCAGTTGATTTTTCTGTACAGCATCATTTCCTACTGTCAATTTGATTACATGGATTACATGAAAATATTGCATTACATATTTAAATGGGTAATTAAAATTCGATTAGTATCAATCTTAGTCTAGGAGTAAGAACAATTATGAGCAAAGAATACTCATTAAAAGTGGCTACATTGTGTATAAAAAAATCTGTAATATGTATGCTAACGGATAATAGGCAACTGCCAAATTTTGTCTTTTATGTCAATAATATTTTTGTAAACCCATAAGCAATTTTAAAGGTTTTTAAAATTTATTTGAGAGAGAGCGAGAGAGCACGAGTGAGGGGGGTGGTTAGTGGAGGAAGGGCAGAGGAGAAAGAGAATCTCCAGCAGACTCCGTGCTGAGCGCAGAGCCCAATGTGGGCTCTACCTCACAACCCTGAGATCATGACCTGAGCCGAAATCAAGTCAGATGCTTAACTGACTGAGCCACCCAGGGGCCCCACTAAGCAATTTTAAATCATTAGGCTGTATTCGCTGTTAGCAAACACCTGGAGTTATCTAACATTAATATCATTTACTGTAAACATTCATAAAACAAGAGTAGTTTAATTTTTATCATAGTGTTCAGAGACACCTTTGACTAAAACAGACAAAAGGAAAAAGGAGAGTGCTTCCCCAGGTGTTAAAGCTACTTGCTTAAAATACAACAAATTGAGCTACTCGAATTCCAATGCTGATGGGCAATTCAAAAGTTCCTAAATGCACTTCTGACTTCTTAGATCACAGCAGCAAATCACAAGATTGAGATTCTAGTGTTTGGTTATAAAATAAAGCAAGCAGTTTGCTTCCAAGCCCCACTGTCCAGGATTGTAGAAGAACGGACACCCCTATACACCAGGACACCACAAACGGACATAGGAATTTAACTTACCTTCTTTTTAAGTTGTCTAAACAAGTCTTTATGTAGGTGTCATAATAATTAATCTGCTCTTCATAAAATGCCGCCTTCTCATTGAGTGCCTTCAGGGTCTGCCAAAGTTTGGCCAATTCAGCTTTTCGAAGCTTTCGATGTATTCTTTGATTTCGAATGTCCTAAAAGAACAAATCAAGGCTATGATACGAGATTTAAGAAGCTGACTTCATGATATTGCCAATGTGGGACAAGAAGACTGTGGACTATTGAATCCCTATTTGTGACCATTAACCTGTAGCTTCCCTCAGTGACCTTCATCTCTGAACACTAAAGTGTCCCTCCTTCCTTGCTTATACTTCAGACTGGCAAGGGTCCATATTTCACTTTAACAGAGTTGCTAAGGTTTATTTTTTCCTTGATGGAAAAGCGGATAAGCATTTTTGGAATAACCATACAATTAATTTAAGGAAAAATAGTGTTTTAAGAGGGGCCTAAGGAAGACTTTCCTAGGAGAGAGCAATTTCTTCAGAATGTGTTCAACATTCCACTTGGAAGAATACTTTACCTGGAAAGGTTTACACGTAATCAATGCATTCCTTTTAGAAATAAGTAAAACAAACAAACAAAAAACAATGCACTTTTTAATCTGAGAAATATTTCTCAAGGTTTCCAAAAACAACTGAGCTCTCAAGATTGATGGGAAAGATATAACTCTGGTAACTATTCCTTGGATTTAAATAGAGTTAGGAGAACATTAAGTTGTCCAAACTGCTTATAACTTACAGGAGCTAGGCTATATTTAAACTTATAGGCATAAGATTTATTTGTAATTCTAACGGGTAAATCACGAAAATGTTTCATTTAAGAAAATGGCGCTTAGGGCGCCTGGGTGGCTCAGTTGGTTAAGCGACTGCCTTCGGCTCAGGTCATGATCCTGGAGTCCCGGGATCGAGTCCTGCATCGGGCTCCCTGCTCGGCAGGGAGTCTGCTTCTCCCTTGGACCCTCCCCCCTCTCATGTGCTCTCTCTCATTCTCTCTCTCTCAAATAAATAAATAAAATCTTAACAAAAAAAAAAAAGAAAGAAAATGGCGCTTGTTTACTATGATTTTCCTTATGTGGACAAATTAAAACACATTCACCTAGGAATCCAGATAGACATGCATACGTCCTTAAATAACAATTCTCCAGTAAACAGAATCTTTTGGAGGATGCCTTCATGGTAGACCTTTTTTTAAGGCAAAAGCATTAATTTCTCTACTAATTATTCCCAGAGAGCAATATTCTCCACCCCAGAGCTATGGAAAGAAATGTGACTTCCCTTGAGTCACCTAGGCTAGGAGGACTAAGTCTACTGCTCTAAGTGACCATAACTTTCCATGGAAGAAAGAAGCGGAGTTGATTTTCCACCAAGAAGGTGAGAACATTTACTTTTTTCCTGATCACTTAACTGCCTTTAACCTCCAGACCCATTTTAATTTGCATATTTGGATAAAAAGAAGGAAATGTCCTTTTGACTCAAATATATACTTCCTTATCCTTGGCATACAGATCTTAGCCATTTCCTGTGATGCTTCCTCACACTAATTTGAGATCCTTTTCTCAGGAAGTTTCCCAACTGTAAAAATATGGGATGAGAAAACAGAAAGCACCCTTGAAGTCTTAACTGCATTTAGGCTCAACTGCTCAGAGGCACATTCTCAGGGACACAGAGTTAATATCTCAGTGGCAGGTCCTAAGAGCAACTGGGCTATATGACAACTAACAAGAGAGAACTCTCATTGAAGTACCATTTTTATTTTAAAACTAGTAAGTATTGGGGCGCCTGGCTGGCTCACTTGATAGAGCATGTGACTCGATCTCGGGGTTGTAGGTTTGAGCCTCATGTTGGGTGTAGAGATTACCAAAAAAATAAAATCTTAAAAAAACCCCCAAACTTAGTAGGTATTGCTTAAAGGTATAGATGAGACCTGTCAATTAAATTTCCTGAGCATTATTTCTGGTGTGTGTCAAATGTCCTAATGACTTGGGGAAGTTGTGAATTTTTTCTATTAAAAGTCATCAATGGGGTGCCTGGGTGGCTCAGTTGGTTAAGCGTCTGCCTTTGGCTCAGGTCATGATCCTAGGGTCCTGGGATCGAGCCCCGCATCGGGCTCCCTGCTCCATGGGAGGCCTGCTTCTCCCTCTCCCACTCCCCCTGCTTGTGTTCCCTCTCTTGCTGTCTGTCAAATAAATAAATAAAATCTTAAAGAAAAAAAAAGTCATCAATGGCTTTGAAGCCTTTGAAAATCTATAATATTGATCATGGCAATACAACTATGAATCTGTTATGTCACCTCAGAGAGTGCCTAGCATGTGACCAAAGATTAGCAAATGTCTGCTAAGTGAAGAAGGAAGAATACTATTTCCAAAAACCTTGGCAATCTCATTGAGAATGTCTTGGTATTTATTCTTGGATGACACGTGTCCAGTTTGTTCCAAAGTCCTAAGATTCCTCTGGATTTTCCTCTTCTTCTGCTCCAGGGGTAGCTGTGCATCTTCAACCATAGACTGACTATGCTTCATTTCTTCTGGAGCCTGGGAATCTATAATTGCACGGCTCACCATATCTTTGGCATGATCTGTTTCCTGAAAAGGGAATATCAAGATGTTGACTATTCTCTGATTCCCCAGTCTCACAAATTCATAAACTGTACAAGACAAGTTAATGTCAAAATAAAAGAAGTCTCAAGTCAGAGTCCAAAGACCAGAATCAGCTTATGTTCTTCATGGAATTTGAATAGGTCTTTGGGAAGGGATTATCTCATATTTTTGAGAAATATAACAATGGTGGCAGGCCTACTTTGAACAAGATTCTCAATGGCTACTTTAGTGCTAAGATGAGAAATCACCTTAGTAATGAATATATTATAGTGGATAACTGATATTTTTGAAGTCCCTGGATGGAAGGATTTCAATTCCTGGACAGTTCAGCTGAGGAAACTAAAACTACATTATTCATTAAAACACAGCTATGAGAACACCCTAAACATCCAGAACCCAACTGAACTCTCACACATCAGCATATTTATGGAGATTGGTAAGCCATGAGGGCAGAGACCTTTATTTTAATAAGGGAATAATTCTCAAACTATCAACTCTGAAAAGCCTGCAGGGTGTCTTTGAACCAAAGGGAATAAGAATATTTTAGTTCATCCTAAGTTTCCAAATAATTGATTAGTAAATGAATGAATGAATAGAATTTGGACAGGTTATTCAAAAAAAAAAAACAGTAATAAAAGGAGACTGGTGATCTTCCCAATTCATTTTATTAGACAACTGATTGACACAATATAAAGTCTAAGGATACAAATATTATTAGATGACAGATAGACTAACACAGGAATAGTTTACAGGTCAGTGGTCAACATTAACTGCAGCACTTAATATGTTATTGGACACCTAGTATGTGCCAGTTATTATTCTACCCGCTTAACATGTTTTAAATCATTTGTTCTTGCTATGAATTAAGCACCATTATTATTTCCTTTTATAGTTGGGGGAACTGAGGTAGAGAAATCCTTCTAAGTGCCTAGAATTACATAGTTAGGAGGTGCAGGACTATACTTGATCTTGGGAGTCTGCATTCTTGTGACTATGCTACATTTGGGGAAAAATTAAATATTCAATAAGGACTAAAATTCTCTTACTAAATTAGTAGGATATTCCACCCACATTGTTTAAAAATATTCACACATTAACAAACACCAGATAACTTGGTTTCATTCTTTATGTTTTGTAAATTAGAAACAGTCATTTCTTGGCAACCAATTAAATGAAGAATGATTCAGGAATGGGGTGCCTGGGTGGTTCAGTCAGTTGGGCGTCCCACTCCTGATTTCCGCTCAGGTCATGACTGCAGGGTCATGGGACTGAGCCCTACATCGGGCTCTGTGCTCAGCAGGGAATCTGCTTGAGGATTCCCTCTCTCTGCCCCTCTCCCCACTCACATGTGCACGTGCTCTCTCTCTCTCTCAAATAAATAAGTAAATCTTAAAGGAAAAAAAGAATGATTCAGGAAAATTATGTGCCACTCTGCTAAGAAGTATCTAATTAGATAATTTTGTTAACTTTTGTTTAGCAAGTGGTAATTACTGATACAAAAGCAATAGCAGTGAATTAACTTAATTCAGAATGAACTAAATAAACAATGATGCATTTTAAAAGATGTTGATAACAACTTTAATGCAAGATTGTTAGGAACCTTTAGTTACTTACAGCACGATTATGGTGCTCTGACCTGATGGACTCAAGACATTCACTTCTGAAGCATTTGGAAAACAGTTTTAATGTGTGAGACACTTGTTTCAATTTAGCAAATACGTAAGATATGAAAGGTATTTTTCTACATCCTATTGACCAGAACTATCTTTTAACTGACTTATCTGCCCACCCACTATATGAGGTTTATTTTATTTTATTTTATTTTTAAGATTTTTATTTATTTGACAGAGAGAGACACAGCGAGAGAGGGAACACAAGCAGGGGGAGTGGGAGACGGAGAAGCAGGCTTCCCGCCGAGCAGGGAGCCCGATGTGGGACTCGATCCCAGGACTCTGGGATCATGACCTGAGCCGAAGGCAGCCGCTTAACGACTGAGCCACCCAGGCGCCCCTATATGAGGTTTATGATGAACATTCAGAGGCTTTAAAATTATCTTCCTAGTCTAGGACAAATTTACATTTAGCATACATTTGGTGCTGCATTTTATATTTCTTTCCCATTATAGGGATTTTATATTTATGACTGAACTCAGCTGGCCAGAGTAACACATAAATTTCCTTACTTCCAAACCATGTCAGTTACATTGTCTTTGTAGTAACAGTAAACACTGGACATGAAGATTAAGAAAGTCAACTCACATACATGGTACTTATTATTTTACACTCAAAGACCAATTACCTGTTGTGTCGTTGCTGGTGTCTCCAAGATTTCTGTCAATGTGTTCCCTGGTTGGTTCCGGATCACATCAATTATCAGCTTTTTGGTCCTTACAAAATTGAGAAGAGACAGACTTTCAGACGGCAGTCCTGATGTACAACAATCTGCTTCTCCCCTATGCTTCTTTGTATGTGTTACACGAACGCATACAAAAATGAAGCTTCAAAGATAATCCCTTAAAACAGAATGGTCTTTCAGAAATTCACATCTGCTCTGAGGCTCCTGCAAGTTTGTGAGTGCTTGATAATCAAAGTCTGGGTTTTACATACTGGATGTTGTGGGATTATGCTGTCAGTAACAGGGGGACAAGTATGTCAGTAGATTCCTTCTCTAAGTACTTTTTCTTCTTTGTAGACAGAGACTACTTTTGATGAGCAGGAGGGATGTGCTGCTGATATGGCCTGCTACTGTGAAGGATGCAGGAATGATATCTAATACCCTCTCCCCTTTCCTGACTTTATTAACTTTAAGCTTCTGAGCCTCTTTAATACTTTATAAACCTTTAGGAGCCAGTCCAATGGTTACTCCTCCTGGTCTGAGAAAGGTATGGAACAGTTGGAAGGCCAGTGGGAGCAGCAGTCCCAGGTGGGCTGGGGTGGCTTTGGCTGCCGGCTGACACAACAGTGAGGTGGATGGTGTTCAAGAACCTCAGGTCTGGTGGACGAGCTAAGAGATGGGCTTGCGTCCTTGTCTTCAGATGGCAGAAAATAGAGGAGCTGCTCAATAAAATGTTAACAGCTAGGAAACTCCACCGAAAGCACTAAAACCACAATACTTTTTCACATGTGTCCTTCATGGCAATCCTACTCAAAGATCAGGTTGTGTAATGATGTTAAAAGATTTCAGCATAAAAGGCAAAGGGTTGACCCTTTGTGTGTGTACTTTCACATGAGCGGGAAAATTATTATTGGATATAGCTTCCTTTCTAAAAAATAGAGACATAAAAAGAAGCTGCCTTAAATTATAAACAGGTCTAACTGATGACTGAAGTTTCACTGTTCTTGCTGCTCTGTTGTATTTAACATAGTTTCTTTCAAAGGCATTGCGTGCCATCACTGGATGATGTCTTTCTTCTTTATACAGCAGGAAATGTTCACATGGCATGAAAATGGGAAAATGAAAACAAAACACTGTTCATTTTTGAATCATCAGGGCAAATGACAGAGGAAGCCCTCAAAGTGAAGTCCAAATATCTTATTTTTGAAAATAGGATAAAATCCAATAAGCCATCTGTAAACATTATTTTTGTCATTTCTTACTTACTGCAGGTCTGTATGAGAAGAATGATTACAGCCATTTCCTCTGACCCATGACCTTTCACTGCTGGGGATTTACAGGCTGTCTGGGAATGTCCGAACACTCCCCCGAGAGTCCAAGGTGGACACACAGCTAATTATAGCCATGCGGGAGAGGGCACTGTTCCTAAGGTGGCTGTAGCTTAGCCAAGTCTCGTTTCCTCCTTACACGACTCCCTGTTCCAATCATCATTAATGTCTTCAACAGGAACATCAAGTTAAAAGTAAAAGCACTGGATGATTTTAAAAAGGTCAACCCAATGACAGTTTCATATTTGAAAAAATATTCTAGGAACCACTTATGATCTATCTTTCCAGAAAACTCCCAGCTCATTTCTTTAGAGAGGATATCTGATGACCAAAATGACCCAGGTCACTAAAGCGTGCCCTGCCAGGGACAAAGAATGTTTGTTTGTTAAGGAGTCACTCAAGGACGAACTGCCTATACTGAGTCTTTCTCAGGAATTCAACTTTATGTCAAGCCAGTGGAATCCACTTGCCAAAGTTCCACCCCAGACATCTTGCATGTAAGTAACCATCCTGTTTCAGGACAGGGAACTTACTATCTCCCCCTGCAGCATGCCTAATGGTTAAGGCCACTGCGATCAGATAGATCTAAGGTCCATTTGGGGCTCCTGTGCTTACTAGTTGTGTGGACTTGTACAAATTATATAATCTCAATGAGTCTGTTTTCTCATTTATAGAATCGGAATCTCTCAGAGGACTTAGTGAGGACTCAATGAAAAGTCCCATGTAAAGCCACTCACTAGGGTCTGATGTGTGGTAAGCATTCACATGGTCATGAAAGCTTCGCCGCCCAAGATGGCAGCCACCGGCTACAGGTGGCAATGGACCACTTGAAACATGGCTAGTCCAAACTGAGATGTATTACAGGTGTAAAACACATACTGGATTATGAACGTTTAAGTATGAAAAAATTAACAATTTTTTACACAAATTACATAGTGAAGTAATGAAATTTTCAACATATTGGATTAAATAAAATATACTGGAATTAATTTCACCTGTTTCTTTTTAAAATGTAATTTCTAGAAAATTTAAAATTACTTGTGTGGCTCGTGTCGAATTTATTTTGGCAAGTGCAGCACTGGAACATTCCATTCTTACACAGGCAGCTCACTCTGAGAGACCTGCCTTCCAGTGAATCCCACTCACTGGACCTGGTTAGTCATGGGACTTCAGCACTGAGGGGAACCTTTGGGGAACAGTCCAATCCCTGATTATACAAATGAAGCAACTAGGGCGCCTGGGTGGCTCAGTTGGTTAAGCGACTGCCTTCGGCTCAGGTCATGATCCTGGAGTCCCGGGATCGAGTCCCGCATCGGGCTCCCTGCTCAGCGAGGAGCCTGCTTCTCCCTCTGGCCCTCCCCCCTCTCATGCTCTCTCTCTATCTCATTCTCTCTCTCAAATAAATAAATAAAATCTTTAAAAAAAAAATGAAGCAACTAAGATGTAAGAGGCTCGAGAGTTACACAGAGGTCACACTATTTTCTAGAGTTGCAAAAAACAAGTTGAATTCACTTTCCATATCATCTGCTCCTCACAAACCTGCAGAGAGGGGCCCAAATTGTGTCCCCATCCCCCACTCCTTTCTTTTTGCACATGAAACCCCCAGTTCCTTAAGCCTCTTCACAATAGGATTTAAACAGAGTTCATAGTTTTGCTCCCATCTCTTTGCCAAAGATCTTAAGATGTGTCCCCTCCTCACCCCAATGCAAACACAATATTCTAGATATGGTCTAACCACCATAAATCAACTAACTGGGTGGAGAGGACTGGCTCCCTGGCTGTTCAAACAATAGGTAAGACAGGCCAATCAAACCAAGGACTTTAATTCTGAGGAAGAATTAAGAAGAAAAGAAATACAGTGGGGAGTTTGTTCATCACAGCTGTGTTCAAATCCTATTGTTGGTAAATGAGACCACGTGGTGCTTGTAAACCGGTGTGACCTCTTAGATTTGGCCATTCCGCTCATAAGGCATCTTTTATGATGCTCTGACCGGTAGCATCGCTGAGCCTCCCCCTCTGCCATCTGCCTTACAGTTTGTCCAAGTTTGAAAAGGAATTCATGTTTGTGCAATCTAAGGAATATTTCCAGTTGTTTAAAATTCTTCTAACATGATTACACATTTTTATCACCAGACAGCAAATATCACCTTAGCCATTTAGTGCCCATGTGAGTTTGTACCAAAAGCAAAGAAATCTTTCAGGTGGGATGATAGATGCCTCAACTGAATCATGGGATAGGAAAAAAAGTTCTTGAGAAATGACAACTGAAGCACCCGGGCAGTTAAGTTTGATTAAATCCACAAACAGTGCCTTCTACCAAAGCACGCAGACTCCTGTAGAAAAACAAGCTTAATAAAGGTCATGAGGATCACATTTTTTTTTTAAAAATAAGCTCTACGTTCAACATGGGGCTTGAACTCATGACCCCGAGATCAAGAATCACTTGCTCTACCTACTGAGCCCACCAGGCGCCCCAAAGTTCACATATTTTAAGTAGAATCATGAGTTATAATGAGAGAGATTTAGAATTGTGTAGTTTTCTGTAATTTATACAGTGTTAATGCATGCCTTCTTTGGCTCATTGTATCCCTTCCTTCCCCTCTTCCTCTGCCTTCTTCCCCATTTTAGAGATGAGGAGACTGATGCTGAGGTGACTTGCTCAGAGTTCTATGGCTAGTAAGTGCCAGATGGAGGCTGTAATCCCAGGTCTCCCCAGGAGGTCTCAACCAGGCTTTTCTGGTTTGTTCTTTTAGTAATCAGCAGGGTTGGTAGTCTTGGCAAAATGGCAAAAGCCCAAACTCAGGCTCCTTATTCCATATATATACAGAAGGGAAACACAATGTTCTTCCTACCCCCATCTGTGCCTTCATGTCCCTCCCATCAGTCGGTCTGTCTTTCTCTCTGGCCTGGAAAGATGCCCCAGCATCGGTTATGAAGTAACTGCTCTGCTATCATTCTCATTATTTATTCTAAGATTCCCAAGAGTACAAAGAGCCTTGCCCTCAATGAGCTGTAAAATCTTGTGAGGGCAGGCCCTGGAAGAGTTAAGATCATCTGAGTTTGAATCTATTCTCTACTTACTAGCCATATTACCTAGGAAAGAATTTTTGTCTGTTCTGTGCCTCTATGTAAAATATAGGTAATCACCTCTACCTCTTATGGTTGCTGAGAGTATAAAATGACAAATCTCATATATATCTCTATATATCTATAAATCATATCTATGGAATATTATATATAATTGAATATATATGTATATAATACACATGTATATTATCTATCTGAATCTGTAAGATAGTCCCTGTCACGTGGTAAGCACTTCATAGGTGTTTGCTATCATCTTCAGCTAATCGCTAAGAATTATAAAGCTAGCATGGTATAAAGTTACTAGCGTAAGTCCTGCCCCCATGGAGATGAGTTACTCATCACTGTAAGGCTAGTTATTTGTAACTAATCATAAGAAGACATTTCTGAAAGTTAAAAACACAACCTGTTTAAAGAGGAAGCAAAATGGATTTTTCTTTTTGATAGAGAAAAGCCAGGTATTTTCATGTCTTAAATGCTCTGCATTCCATGATTGTCCATTTCACACTAACTTCTGAAAGGCATTGTCTGATTTTAGTTAAATTTGGTTCTGTAATGAAGATCTCTAAGAACTATATATTATGTTTGAATTAGGAATTTGGTTTATTAGCTTGGAAAAAAGACATCCCCATAAGAGTTTTCAAATCAGTATTTAAAGAGTCTATTAATGGAATATCCATGATAAAGGGCTTATGAACTTAAAGCATGTCAGTGACTAGTTACTTGCTTCCCATAATTTTAGACTTACATTTCCTCACCTCAAAGATACAGATGTGGACTAGATGGTCTCTAAGCTTGCTATCACTGACACATCTTATAATTATCTATTATTAGCAAGATTTTCAAATATATACCTAAAGTATAATGTCTTTGAAAGTAAGGTTTGGCTAATATCATGGAGCTAATTCTATTGAATCTTTTGGACAATACCCAAATTCCACTTTCACAGAAGGCTACCTGGTCAATCATTGTTTCAGTTTGTCATCCCACACTGACCACTGACTGGGCTGCTTAGTGAAGGGCTCTGCCTACAGCAGGATCTCAGAGTATGCCCAGAGGAAGGCTGTCTAGACCCCAGAGGTCTAGGAAAGCAGTGAATTATTAAGAATTATTAAAACACTAGCCCAAAAGCCTTTCTATAGAAATGAGAAAGTTGATTCTACAATTCACACTGAATTGCAAGGAACCCCAAGGAACCAAAGGCTTCTTGAAAAAGAACAAGTCGGAGGACTTACCAATTTCAAAACTTATCACAAAGCTACAGTGATCAATGCAATGTGGGACTAGGATAAGGACTGATATTAAGATGAATGGTATATAATTGAAAGTCCAGAAAGGCATATGTGTGTGGTCAATTGGCTTTTGACAAGGGTACCTTTGTACCTTTGAGAAAAATAGTGTCTTTAATAAATGGTGGTAAGATAAATGAACATCCACATGCAAAAAAAAAAAAAAAAATGAAGTTGGACTACTGCCTTACACCAAACACAAAAATTAGCTCAAAAGGGATAATACACCTAAATATAAAAGCAAAAACTATAAAACTCTTAGAAGAAAACATAGGAGTAAATCTTCATCACCTTAGATTGGGCAATGATTTCTTATATATGACATGAGAAGCACAAGCAACAACAAAAAAAATAGATTAACTGTCCTTTGCCAAGTTTAAAAAACTTTTGTACATGAAAGAATATTACCAAGAGACTAAAAAGACAACCCATCGAAGGGGAAGAATATATGCAAATCATAAATCTGGTAGGGGTCTACTATCCAGAATATAGAAGGAACTCTTAGAACTCTGCAACAGAAAGACAAACAATCCAATTAAAAATGGGGCAAAGGACTTGAACAGACATTTCTACAAAGAGGGTATACAAATGGCTGACAAAGACACAGAAAGACATTGAATGTTATTAATCATCAGGGAAATGCAAATCGAAGCTATGATGAGATACTACTTTATACACACTAGAATGGCTATAACAACAACACAAAAGAGAATTTAAGTATTGGTGAAGCTGTGGAAAAATTGGAACTCTTATACCTTGGTGGTGGGAATATAAAATGGTAAAGCTACTGTGAAAAAAGTTTGGCAGTTCCTCAGAAAGCTAAATTTAGAATTACCTTAAGACCCAGCAATTCCACTGCTAGGTTTACACCCAAAAGAACTGAAAACAGGTGTTCAAATAAAAACTTGCACACCAATGTTCATAGCAGTATTAGTCACAAGAAGGTGCAAACAACCCAAATGTCCAGGATAAATGTGGTATATCCATGAAATGGAATATTATTCAGCCAAAAACATTGTGCGGAGTCAAAGAAGTCAGACACAAAAGGCTACGTAGTGTATGATCCCATTTATATGAAATACCCAGATGGGCAAGTTCACAGAGACAGAAAGCACCAGGGACCAGGGCCCGGGGACCAGGGACTAGGGACTAGGGAGCATGGCCTGGAAAGATGTCTTGGTATAGTGGGGAGTGACTGCTTAATGGGTCTGAGGTTTACTTTTGGGGTGATGAAAATGTTCTGGAACTAGAAAGTAGTGAAGGTTGTGTAACATCCTGAATGTACTAAGTACCGCTGAATTGTACACTTTAGAAGGTTAAAATGATAAATTTTATGTTATGTGTATTTTACTACAATAAGAAAAAATGAGTGGCTCTACTTAGTATGGTGATCAGGAATAGACAGCATTTGTTTCCCGTACACAGTGAGGAGCTGTGACAGAGCCCCACAAGGGCTGAGGCAGGTAGGACAATGGACCAGGTTTCTCTAGCTAAGACATATGGCTGCCCAACAGGCCTGACTTACATGGTTTTGCTTTTAAAATGAATTCCAAAAGTTCACAGACCCATGGAGACTGTATAAATATATATAAATACAGGATATTGAAATTATGTGATATTTTAGACTACCCACATTGTGATTTCCATTCATTAATGCACATATTTGAGTTGACTGCCTTTAGAAAATGATGTTCAGATAACAGACCAAACCAATTACGAGAAAATTTCTTCCCATTACTTCTAAGGACAAAGCATATGAGATCATAGGATGCTTGGCCTCATTTAATTTGTTTTTGTTTTTAAAGATTTTATTCATTCATTTGAGACACAGAGATAGAGAGAGAGAGAAGATGAGCAGAGGGAGAGGGACAAGCAGGCTCCCTGCTGAGCCAAGAGCCCGAAGTGGGGCTTGATCCCAGGACCCTGGGATCATGACCTGAGCTGAAGGCAGACGCCTGAGCCACCCAGGCACCCCATTGGCCTCCTTTAATTTGTATGGCAGAACCACACAATCTGCATTTTCTGTTACCTTTATAATTGGCACTTTCCCCGAGGAACCCAGAGAACAGACTGCACAGTTCCTCCCCGGCCCTTCTCTGTTGCGCTGCCCTGTGTCGTCTCTCTGCAAATTCAATCTGACTTGCTCTTCAGTAGTCTAAGGAACTGCCTTCACCTCTTCTGAGGGCAAGGTTGTGTAAGAGTCCTGCAGCTTGACCTCTGTCCTGCTCCCCGCTGGCAGACTTCAGACCCCCAGAGGGCAGAGACCGTTAATGGCTTGCTTACTGCTGTCTCCCCAGCATCAAGCCAGGGCCATGGACACAGAGCAGGTACTGAAGATTTGCTACACACATAGATGAAGCCTTAGAAAATCTGAGCACAAACTAATGAAGCCGAAGAGAAGAAGCAGAGGTTGCAACATAGGACACTGAATAAGTTTTTTTTTTTTTTTGCCATTTTAATGGATGATGATGAATATCTGGAAAAAAATTAACTGGAGATGAGCACTGTTTGAATCCCGTCAGGGGCAGAAAGGAAAGCTCTTGTTACAAATGAAAACCACCTCAGAACTCAGGACATGCAACTTGGAAGTAATTTGTGAAGTTTTTTTTTTTTTTAATTTTTTTTTTAAGATTTTTATTTATTTGTGAGAGAGAGAATGAGAGATAGAGAGCATGAGAGGGAGGAGGGTCAGAGGGAGAAGCAGACTCCCTGCTGAGCAGGGAGCCTGATGTGGGACTCGATCCCAGGACTCCAGGATCATGACCTGAGCCGAAGGCAGTCGCTTAACCAACTGAGCCACCCAGGCGCCCAATTTGTGAAGTATTATTTAAATACATAATTATTCCATTTTGGCCCCATTTCCCACTTCCATTCTCCACCTCAGTCTCATACACAACTGACTTAACATGCACCCTTTTGTTTATGTAAGTTCTTAAAAACCGTATTGTTTGGTGAGCATATGTTTTGGTTTATGGTGTTTTGATTTATGGTGATGGATCTCATTCTTTCTTATTCCGTGTGTAAAGGACTGGTGTGGAACATCCAGAGGCCTTGATGGAAACAATACAGTATAAAAGCATGAATCCTTCATTATAAATGCTCAGGGGCAGGAATTAGGGTGTAAGTCAAAGCTGGTAAACATATCCGGGCTTAGAGCAATAGGAAAGAAGGTTAATAAAGCAAATGACAGTGTTAGGTCTTACCATGGTGTGCCTTTTGTATTAACACTGGATCCCAGACATTAAATATGGTTTCAAGTATTTCCTCATTAATCTTTTTACCACTCTGAAACAGGTATTTCCCTTCAGTTACCTAAGGACTTTTACAGGCAGAATTAATCACTTTGTTTCTTAAAAGAAAGGAATCAAATTGCTACATGGAAAACTGAAAAACAAGATAAGCTTTATAAACTATTATAACATTTAGTTCCCTCTTAAATGATAAGTAGTCTATTATCCTTTGGTCAGATGTTTGATGAATAAACAACATATTTCGATATTTAGATACATTAAAACGAATTATTTGGGGATTCAGCCTATTTAAATTTGCATGTTTTAAGATGCATAATCCGAGACACAATGTGCCCATTATGCCCCAAACTTACTTTATCATGAGGCTTTGGCCATCTATAGCTTCACCGTCCCCTAGGTCGTACTTGCTTGTCAAATAAAGGGAAATCTCAATCTTTGAGAGTTGATTTAGTGTATTTGCCCTGTTAGGGTCATTGGGGTCAACTGCTCCTTCCCCTGCAGAAATAAAACATTGTTATTCTTACCATTCACTCATTGCATTGGCATCAGCAAAGCAAGATAAATGTTCTATGGGAAAGGCAGGCTTTGTTGTACAGGGGATAATGGTCTTCATAAACAAAATAAAACATATACTAATATATTCCAAGAGGCTTTTAAAATCTTTCTCTTTTTTTAAAAAGATTTTAAGTAATCTCTACCCCCAACGCGGAGCTCGAATCCACAACTCCAAGATCAAGAGTTGCATGTTCCACCGACTGAGCCAGCCAGTCACCCCTTAAAAAGTCTTTGATTTAAACTGTAAAATAACATGGGGGCACAGATACTCAAAACATGAAAATATTACTAAAAGAGAACTTAATAAAAGAAATCGTTATAAAATACAGCAAGGAATTTGTAATAAATTTGGCTCTTTTTTTTTTTTTAAGATTTTATTTATTTATTTGACAGAGAGAGAGACAGCGAGAGAGGGAACACAAGCAGGGGGAGTGGAGAGGGAGAGGGAGAAGCAGGCTTTCCGCTGAGCAGGGAGTCTGCTTCTCCCTCTGACCCTCCCCCCTCTCATGTGCTCTCTCTCATTCTCTCGCTCTCAAATAAATAAATAAAATCTTTAAAAAAAAAAAAGATTATTTTGATCTAGAATAGGAAAACTGAACAACTAAACACAAACCACAGGATAAATAGAAGGCAGAAGCTCTTACCAAGAAAAGACTCCACACTAGGTACCTCTCCCAGGGATTCCAGTAGTTCATTCAGCAAGTCCTGTTTGTCAGGTGCAATTGCATCCTGGTGTTCCAACAGAAGCTTTACAGAGACAGCAATAAACACAGAGACACAAACAATTAAAAGTAAATTCCTAAGTGCTACCATTTTTACGTCAAGTTCCCTTTCCAGTTTTTCAAGGTAATTTTCTTCTAATACTGTTTTATTTTTATTTTTATTTTTATTTTTTTAAAGTAAGCTTTATGCTCAACATGGGGCTTGAACTCATAACCCCGAGGATCAAGAGTCCCATATTCTACCGGCAGAGGAGTAAGGCACCCCTATTGTGTGAATCTTAATTACAAGTTTGACATTTATTAAAATTAGAGACCACAGGGAAACAGTTTTTAATATTGTCTTAGAGGTAAATGCCTACTTTACACGAAGAAATTGTAGCTTTGTGAAAGGTGCCCATAAAACCCTCTTTCAGCAAGATCTGGTGAGATGTGCCTCCAAGAAGCCTTCTACCACTTAACCCCATGCTCCAGCCCACCTTGACAGAAAAGGTCAAATGTGGGGAGGAAAGTGCCTAAAATGAGGCAGAAGTCTCTCGGCTAACACCGCTAATAAACTGGAAGCACATTTCCATATCTCTTCAGGGAAAAATTAAGTGGTAATCAAACAGTATGGCTATATCTAAAAAAAAAAAATCACCACATTAGCTATTTTAATCTGCCTGGCAATTGAAGATCTTTCAACGGTAGGGATCACAGAAACGCCCGAATGCTTCCTTGGCCTGAGACCTAGATGTACCAGGTGTTGTTTCTGGTACACAATCCCCAAAAGGATGTGAGGCGTGTAAAGAGAGGCATTACATAAGTAATAAAGGTGATAAAATGACATAGTGACATCTGGAATGGTAGGATGCATATTTCTGGAAGAAGGTACATTAGTAACAGAACAAAATAAGGTATAACTTTAAGTTCCTGTTCTCTGAAGAGACAGGAGAGCTGATTCGGCTGCTGTCTCTGGGGAGTGAGGATTTAGGCAGCTAGTTTCAACCCTTTATTCTGGTGATCACAGAACAGAAAACTTTCTTGAAAACGTCTCTTTAAGGAGCTTATTTTGAGGGTCTACATGTTCCTTAGAGGATAAGGGGCAAGCAGGGGGTCACAGGCTGTGTGGGCTGAGCTGCCGCCAGGCTTCTGTGTAGATGTGGACACCTCCTCGTTTGAGACAGACTGTAAACAGAATAGTCTTTCTCGGCAGTCACAGTACTCCCACATTAGACATCTGCTTCCAGCCTAACACATGAAGACAATCCAAACCGGTCACAAGCCAGATTTCCCAGGAAAACAGAATCCCCTCTTTTCAATTTTTGTTAACAAAAAGAACAGACGATTTCTCCTTAAAGAGTAACAGTCTAAATGAATACAGTAACATTTTTTTCATGGCTATCCCTGGGAAAGAATGTCTCATTCTAAAAGATAACTCCGCCCTGCTTTTTCTGCATGAAGATACTGCCCTCAACAAATGTGTAGCCAGGATGTGGACTTTTTTTTGAGACAGATAATCTACCATAAAAAAGACAACAGTCGTTGCTCAAATATGAATGAGTCCACTTGCTCATTAGAGCAATTTTGCAAATGTTGCATTGCTGGACATGTTTTATGATTTTGAGTGTTTATACGTAGAGAAAAGAAGTATAGCCTCTTCATTTGATCAACCAACTCACTCCTTTGGCTGGCCGTTCAGACCCGCCTTTGTTTAAGGTCACTCAAAATACTCATGGAGAGCTTGTTGCAAATGTCAGGGTGGTTCCTTGTTCCATCCCTGAAAGAGGGAAACCAAAAGCAGGTCCAATCTTTTTTCAAAACCTGTATTCAAGCTTTAGTTTGTTAGTTAGAAGAGCTTAATAACACGGACTGAAATTTTAGTAGCCAATTTTGCCTCCTGTTAGTGTATCTGCTTTGATGGGGGCGGGATAGGACCTTTCAGAGGTGTATATTTGTTATGCTTTCCTCCTAGTTGTGTGTAATCCCAACTGAGTATACCCTTAATGAGGGCTTCTTGACCTCTAGTGTGTATCTGCAGAACCTGGGTTCTTGTTAGAGTGTTAGTTCTGAATTGGGAGGTCTGGAGTATGTTTCTAAACATGTCCCTAAGACTTCTCTTGGAGGAGCATGGTGGTAAGCTATTTTCAAAAAGATTATCTTTTAGGAACCAGGTTTTTCAGGAAATACTTTCCAATTGGTTTTTTCCAAACAAAAAAAACAACAACAAAAAAACCCAAACAAAAACCCAAAGAAACTCTCAACGCTTAGCCTCTTTTTACTTTAAATGATTGAGGAACCATCTAAGGCTTTCCCATGCTGAGCTAAGTGCCCTAACCCCAACAGACACTTAATATTCTTTTCATGGCTGATGGTGGTGACGTTTGCATGCCATCTAAATGGAGACATTGTGACATACCACAGACTATGAAACTGCCTTTGAGAAATGGGATTTTCCAGAACAACAGAAATGATTCTTTGCAGGCGGCTAATGTTGGGTGGGGTGTCCTCTCTTTCCAAACCTTAAACAGCCTATTTTCCCTATCTTTATGTTCAATATTGGGAGAGAGAGAATATTCTCATTATCCCAGAATTTTACTGGAAAAGCTGGGAAGATTCTAGAAAGGGGAAGAGAAATAGTGTGGGGGTTCAGGCAGTGCAGCCCTGGTGGGTAGAGGAAATAGCAGGGCCTATCCCTGCTCAGGACTTAAACTTGACATTCACAATCTGACTTTGTCAACAGATCATGTAAGAGGTAAATTTTCTGATTTGGGAGGAGCTTTATTCTGCACTAGAGGGAATAAATGCACCATGTAAAAAGTAAATGTGGCTTGTTTGGGAAAAGGAATCTTATTCATGTGTAAGTCAGGGAATAAATAATCGAAGGTTTCTTAGGATTCTGAGTATGAGTATTATTAGCACATGCTTACAGGAAGCCCCGTAAAGACTAAGGATTTTTAACAAAATCGCATCTGAACCGTGCTAAGACCCTTTTCCAACCCCACTTACTGAATGTGTGCTGATGATTTCTTCAATTGAAATATAAATGACTGGTTTGCTGACTGTCACCACATCTGTGTATTTATCCATATTAAACTTTTCTTCTGGCTCAGGGACATTACAGGCTTCTTTGAAATATTTCCTAACAAAGAAAACAAATTCTTAAGACAGAGTTCAAATTTCTGAGGTAAATAGCTTTGTCAAAACACTGAGAAAATCATGAATTATGACTAGTGCTTTATTCTCCATCCCAAACTATGTGTGTGTGTGTGTGCGCATGTGTGCGTGTGTGTGTGTGTGTGTGCGTGTGTGTTGGGGAGGGGGGAACTTGTTACATCATCTTCCAGAATGGCTCCTAACTATGGAAGCTGAGTCCATGTTTCTGTATGTTGGACCCAGCTCCTCCAGCAGGAATAGAGACAGCAACATAGTCTCAGGTTCTGTTAGTGACTCAATGTAGTCAAATTATGGTTATTTTATTTCATTTATTTTATTTATTTTTATTTTTTATTTTTTTTAAAGATTTTATTTATTTATTTGACAGAGAGAGAGAGATTGAGAGAGAGAGAGCGAGCACACAAGCAGGGGGAGTGGCAGGCAGAGGCAGAGGGAGATGCAGATTCCCCTCTGAGCAGGGAGCCCGATGCAGGACTCGATCCCAGGACCCTGGGATCATGACCTGAGCCGAAGGCAGACGCTTAACCGACTGAGCCACCCAGGAGCCCAAATTATGGTTATTTTAGAAAATGTTATTTTGAAAACAGGGCCTCTGAAATTTAGACAAAAATGTCAAGACTGATAGTCTTTGATCTAAGAATCAAGTCTTTCTAGAGAAAATAATCTGGAAAGCAATTTATCAAATGTGCTACTTTATTTATTTTTAAAAAGATTTTATTTATTTATTTGAGAGAGAGTGAGGGAGAGAGAGCACAAGCAGGGAGGAGGAGAGGAAGAAGCAGACTCTCCTGCTGAGCAAGGAGCCCGATGTGGGGCTTGATCCCAGGACCCCGGGATCATGATCCGAGCTGAAGGCAGACGCTTAACAACTGAGCCACCCAGGCGCCCAAATGTGCTCTTTTAAACAGCACAGCTCCTGCGCCTAATAACCCTTCAGAGCTTCTGTTGCCAACATGACTGAAATTCAAGTTAAGCCTACTCTACTCCTAGTTGATCCAAGCAATAGTTGCTGACTGATGGAAACACTGTTAAGGCTAGACACACTAATATGTACCATGTCCCATTCTCCCAGTAATCAGATTCTAAAAAGTCTGCTCTTTAAATAATAGCAAATTTAGACAGGGAGTTCAAGACAGCCAGGGGCTCTGGTCATGGTATAGAAGTGATCCTTTTGTACAGGCAGAGAAGGTATTTCATTCTATAATGTGATAAATTTTCTTCCTTTTTTTTTTTTTTTTTAAGAGGGAGAGTGCAAGAGGGGAGGAGCAGAGGGAGAAGGAAAGATTATTTTATTTATTTTTATTTTTTATTTTTAGTTTTTTGTAGTTTTTAATTTTATTATGTTATGTTAGTCACCATACAATACATCATTAGGTTTTTTTTTTTTAGATTTTTATTTATTTATTCATGAGAGACAGAGAGAGAGGGAGAAGCAGGCTTCCTGCAGAGCAGGGAGCCCGATGTGGGACTCGATCCCAGGACCCTGGGATCATGACCTGAGCCGAAGGCAGACGCTTAACCATCTGAGCCACCCAGGCGCCCCATCACTAGGTTTTGATGTAGTGATCCACGATCCATTGTTTTCGTATAACACCCAGTGCTCCATGCAGTACGTGCCCTCCTTAATACCCATCACCGGGCTAACCCATCCCCCCTCCCCCCTCCCCTCTAAAACCCTGTTTGTTTCTCAGGTCCATAGTCTCTCATGGTTCATCTCTCCCTCCAATTCCCGCCCCCCTCATTTTTCCCTTCCTTCTCCTAATGTCCTCCATGCTATTCCTTATGTTCCAACAAATAAGTGAAACCATATGATAACTGACTTTCTCTGCTTGACTTATTTCACTTAGCATAATCTCCTCCAGTCCCATCCATGTTGATGTAAAAGTTGGGTATTCATCCTTTCTGATGGCTGAGTAATATTCCATTGTATATATGGACCACATCTTCTTTATTCATTCATCTGTTGAAGGGCATCTCGGCTCTTTCCACAGCTTGGCTATTGCGGACATTGCTGCTATGAACATTGGGGTGCATATGGCCCTTCTTTTCACTACATCTGTGTCTTTGGGGTAAATACCCAGTAGTGCAATTGCTGGGTCATAGGGTAGCTCTATTTTTAAATTTTTGAGGCACCTCCACACTGTTTTCCAAAGTGGCTGTACCAACTTGCATTCCCACCAACAGTGTAAGAGGGTTCCCCTTTCTCCACAACCTCTCCAACATTTGTTGTTTCTTTCCCTGTCCATTTTGGCCATTCTAACTGGTGTAAGGTGGTATCTCAGTGTGGCTTTGATTTAGATTTCCCTGATGGCTAATGATGATGAACATTTTTTCATGTGTCTGTTAGCCATTTGTATGTCTTCTTCAGAGAAGTGTCTGTTCATCTCTTCTGCCCACTTTCTGACTTGATTATTTGTTTTTTGGGTGTTGAGTTTGAGAAGTTCTTTACAGATCTTGGATACCAGCCCTTTATCTGTAGTGTCATTTGCAAATATCTTCTCCCATTCTGTGGGTTGCCTCTTTGTTTTGTTGACTGTTTCCTTTGCTGTGCAGAAGCTTTTTATCTTGATGAAGTCCCAAAAGTTCATTTTTGCTTTTGTTTCACTAGCTTTTGGAGATGTATCTTGGAAGAAGTTGCTGTGGCCGATGTCAAAGAGGTTACTGCCTATGTTCTCCTCTAGGATTTTGATGGATTCCTGCCTCACATTGAGGTCTTTCATCCACTTTGAGTTTATCTTTGTGAATGGTGTTAGAGAATGGTCGAGTTTCATTCTTCTGCATGTGGCTGTCCAATTTTCCCAGCACCATTTATTGAAGAGACTGTCTTTTTTCCATTGCATGTTTTTTCCTGCTTTGTCA
This sequence comes from Neomonachus schauinslandi, assembly GCF_002201575.2. Classification (NCBI taxonomy): domain Eukaryota; kingdom Metazoa; phylum Chordata; class Mammalia; order Carnivora; family Phocidae; genus Neomonachus; species Neomonachus schauinslandi. The sequence continues at coordinate 54,940,465 of NC_058409.1, read as the reverse complement.
AAGATTATTTGACCACAGAGTTGAGGGTCCATATCTGGGTTCTCTATTCTGTTCCATTGGTCTGTATGTCTGTTTTTGTGCCAGTACCATGCTGTCTTGGTGATCACAGCTTTGTAATATAGCTTGAAGTCGGGCAATGTGATGCCCCCAGCTTTGTTTTTCTTTTTCAACATCTCCTTGGCGATTTGGGGCCTTTTCTGATTCCATACAAATTTTAGGATTGTCTGTTCCAGCACTTTGAAAAATGTCATTGGAATTTTGATCGGGATGGCATTGAAGGTATAGATTGCTCTGGGTAGCATAGACATTTTAACAATGTTTATTCTTCCGATCCATGAGCATGGAATATTTTTCCATCTTTTTGTGTCTTCTTCAATTTCTTTCATGAGTGTTTTGTAGTTCCTAGAGTATAGCTCCTTTACCTCTTTGGTCAGGTTTATTCCGAGGTATCTTATGGTTTTTGGTGCTATTGTAAATGGAATCGTTTCTTTAATTTCTCTTTCTACAGTTGCGTTGTTAGCGTATAAGAAAGCAACTGATTTCTGTACATTGATTTTGTATCCTGCCACATTACTGAATTGCTGGATGAGTTCTAGTAATTTGGGGGTGGAGTCTTTTGGGTTTTCCGCATAAAGTATCATGTCGTCTGCGAAAAGAGAGAGTTTGACTTCTTCTTTGCCAATTTGAATACCTTTTATTTCTTTTTGTTGTCTGATTGCTGTTGCTAGGACTTCTAGTACTATGTTGAACAACAGTGGTGAGAGTGGGCACCCTTGACGTGTTCCTGATCTTAAGGGAAAGGCTCTCAGCTTTTCCCCATTGAGGATGATATTCGCTGTGGGTTTTTCATAGATGGATTTTATGAGCTTGAGGAATGTTCCCTCTATCCCTATACTCTGAAGAGTTTTAATCAGGAAAGGATGTTGTATTTTGTCAAATGCTTTTTCTGCATCAATTGAGAGAACCATATGGTTCTTCTCCCTCCTCTTATTAATGTGTTCTATCACATTGATTGATTTGCGAATGTTGAACCACCCTTGCATCCCGGGGATAAATCCCACTTGGTTGTGGTGGATGATCCTTTTAATGTATTGTTGGATCCTATTAGCTAGGATTTTGTTGAGGATTTTGGAATCCATATTCATCAGGGATATCGGTCTGAAATTCTCCTTTTTGATGGGGTCTTTGCCTGGTTTGGGGATTAAGGTAATGCTGGCCTCATAGAATGAGTTTGGAAGTTTTCCTTCTGTTTCTATTTTTTGAAACAGCTTCAGTAGAATAGGTATTATTTCTTCTTTGAATGTTTGGTAGAATTCCCCAGGGAATCCATCAGGCCCTGGACTCTTGTTTTTTGGGAGGTTTTTGGCCACTGCTTTAATCTCGTTACTGGTTATTGGCCTATTCAGGTTGTCAGTTTCTGCCTGTTTCAGTCTTGGCAGCTTATAGGTTTCCAGGAAGGCCTCCATTTCATCCAGATTGCTCAGTTTATTGGCATATAGTTGTTGATAATAATTTCTAATAATTGTTTCTATTTCCTGGGTGTTAGTCGTGATCTCTCCCCTTTCATTCATAATTTTATTAATTTGGGTCCTTTCTCTCTTCTTTTGGATAAGTCTGGCCAGTGGTTTATCAATCTTATTAATTCTTTCAAAGAACCAACTTCTAGTTTCATTGATCTGATCTACTGTGTTTCTGGTTTCTAATTCATTGATTTCTGCTCTAATTTTAATTATTTCTCTTCTAATGCGTGGCTTAAGCGTCGTTTGTTGCTTTTTCTCTAGTTCTTTAAGGTGTAGAGTTAGTTGGTGAATTCGAGATTTTTCTATTTTTTTGAGTGAGGCTTGGACGGCTATGTATTTCCCCCTTAGGACCGCCTTTGCAGTATCCCATAGGTTTTGGACCGATGTGTTTTCGTTCTCACTGATTTCCATGAATTGTTTAAGTTCTTCTTTGATTTCTTGGTTGACCCAAACATTCTTGAGCAGAGTGGTCTTTAGCTTCCAAGTGTTTGAACTTCTGCCAAATTTTTTCTTGTGATTGAGTTCCAGTTTTAGAGCATTGTGGTCTGCGAATATGCAGGGAATAACCTCAATCTTTTGGTATCAGTTGAGACCTGATTTGTGACCCAGTATATGGTCTATTCTGGAGAAAGTTCCATGTGCGCTCGAGAAGAATGAGTATTCTGTTGTTTTAGGGTGGAATGTTCTGTAAATATCTATGAGGTCCATCTGGTCCAATGTATCATTCAAAGCTCTTGTTTCCTTGTTGATTTTCTGCTTAGATGATCTGTCCATTGCTGAGAGTGGAGTATTGAGGTCTCCTACAATTAACGTATTATTATCAATATGACTCTTTATTTTGGTTAACAGTTGGCTTATGTATATGGCTGCTCCCATGTTGGGGGTATAGATATTTACAATTGTTAAATCTTCTTGTTGGCTAGACCCTTTAAGAATGATATAGTGTCCTTCTGTGTCTCTTATTACAGACTTTAGTTTAAAATCTAATTTGTCTGATATAAGAATTGCTACCCCAGCTTTCTTTTGAGGTCCGCTGGCATGGAAGATAGATCTCCATCCCTTCACTTTCAGTCTGGATGTATCTTTAGGTTCAAAATGAGTTTCTTGTAGACAGCATATGGATGGGTCCTGTCTTTTTATCCAATCTGCAACCCTGTGCCGTTTTATGGGAGTGTTTAGGCCATTCACGTTGAGAGTGATTATTGAAAGATATGAATTAATTGTCATCATGTTGCCTGTGAAGACGTTGTTTTTATAGATTGTCCCTGTAAATTTCTGTTGTAGATCACTCTTGGGGTCTTTCTCCTTTTATAGAACCCCCCTTAATATTTCTTGCAGGGCTGGCTTAGTGGTCACATATTCTTTCAAATTCTGCTGGTCGTGGAAGTTCTGCATCTCTCCATCCATTCTAAATGAAAGCCTTGCCAGATAAAGTATTCTTGGCTGCATGTTCTTCTCATTTAGTACCCTGAATATGTCTTGCCAGGCCTTTCTGGCTTGCCAGGTCTCTGTGGATAGGTCTGACGTTATTCCGATGTTCCTCCCTCTGTACGTAAGGAATCTCTTCCCCCTAACTGCCCTTAAGATGGTTTCCTTGGTTCTAAGATTTGCAAGTTTTACTATTACATGCCAGGGTGTTGGCCTGTTCTCCTTGATCTTAGGAGGGTCCTCTCTGCCTCTAGGACTCGAATGTTTGTTTCATTCCCCAGATTAGGGAAGTTCTCAGCTACAATTTGCTCAAATACATCTTCTAGCCCTCTCTCTCTCTCTCCACTCCCTCCGGGATTCCAATTATTCTGACATTGGAACACCTCATGGTGTCACTTATTTCTCTGATTCTATTTTCATGGATTCTGAGTTGTTTTTCCCTGGCCTCCTCTTTTCCCTTTTTATCTATTATACTGTCTTCCAGATCGCTTATTCTCTCTTCTGTCTCAGTTACCCTAGCTGTTAGATTATCTAGATTGGCTTGGATCTCATTGATAGCATTTTTAAGTCTGCCAATTCACCTTTTATTTCTGCCCTTAGAGACTCTATGTTGCCATTAATTGATTTCTCCATTTTAGCCATTGTCTTCACAATTGCTAGCCTGAATTCCATCTCCGACACCTTGGTTATATCTGCATCCATTTGTAAATCTGCAGCATAAGTCATAATCTCTGAGTCTTTTCTGTTTTGGGGGCTCCTCCTCCTAGTCATTCTGTTGATGGGTGTTTGAGGGAATGTATAGAGTCCAAATTATTGACCAGAACCCAAGCAAGATGCACCTGTCTTCTTGGGACCTTAGGGTTGCTGGCCTCTTGTTTTCCCAGCCTGTCTTCTGGGGGAGGGGCCTGCCGCGCTGTTACTCAGGCAACCCTGTTTGGGCGGAGTTGCCCTGCGCCCCTGTGGCGGGGGATGGGCTCAGGGGGAATCAGTCTTTGGGGCTTTTGTTCTCTGGCGCCTTTCCATGTCTCTTCCGCGAGTCAGAGCAGAAGAGACCGTTTCCAACCCTCTGCCTCAGAGCAGAGAGACCGCGGTCTGTTCTTCAGTGAGCTCTCCAGGCCACACTGTCTCCGTTTTAAACTGCAGTGGCCTGGGTTGTGCGCCCCTCCGCAGTGCCCCCAGTCCTGCCTCCAGGTCGGGGCACGTCTCTGCCCTTTGTGCTTCTAAAACCCCCAGCCGCTCCCAGTTCGCGTGCGCGCGACTCCGCCGCTCGGGGTTTCCACCCCGGGCCTGCAGTTAACCAGCGCGACCCCGGCGCACCGGGTTTCCGTCTCGGAGGCTGCAGTTCACGTGGGCGCCACCGTCACTCCGGTTTCTGTCCGGGGGGCCTGCAGTTCACGTGCGCGCGACCCCTCCGGTCTGGTTTTCCACCCCGGGGGCTGCCCTAAAGTCCTTTCCCGACGCTACCGGTCTGCGAGTCTGTACCCATCCGCAGCGGCGCGAGGCTGTCACTCACCGGCGGGGTAGGATCCCCACATCCAGGCACCCTCCCACCGCGGTTTATCCTCCGATATCTGCCCGCAGGATCACAGCTGTCCGCTTAGTACCTCAAAACCAACTGCCCGCAATATTCTGTTTGTAGAGATCCAGATCTTCTTACATCTCAGGCTGGTTTCGTGGGTGCTCAGAGTGGTCTGGTAGTTATCCAGCTCAATTCTGGGGACCAGTTGAAATAGGGTCCCCTACTCCTCGCCATCTTTCCCCCCTGATTTATTTTATTTTTTAAAAGATTTATTTATTTGAGAGACAGAGGGAGAGCGTGTGCCCAGGGTAGGGGGGCAGTGGGCACAGAGAGAGAGAGTGATCTCCCTGAGATCATGACCTGAGCCAAAATCAAGAGTCAGACACTTAACTGACTGAGCCACCCAGGTGCCCCTGCAGTAAATTTTCATATGCCTGAAATTATCTTTGGTCTATCTCCTAAGGGTACCCAAGGCTTATACACCAAAAAGGCCTCTACCTTCCCAGCCCAAAGCTGAAGAGGTTAAATCGTGAGCAGCCCTGTTGGTGCGGGAGAAGAGCACATTTCCATGTGACAGTTGGTCTTCCTACACTTTTTTGACAGTTTGTCTTCCTACACTTTTAATAGGTTGCTGAGGAACACATAGGATAAATACAAGTGTGAGAGGAAAAAATAGGAATTTAAGAGGAAGTGGGGGGGGACTTTGGTTTTGTTTCTTTTTGAAGAAGAGCTGGAACCACAGATGTTTGATAAGAACAATCTGAGAAAAAAGGAAGTAAAGGGAAGCTGTAGTAGCAGATAAGGATTTACAAGAAATAGTACATTTTTCATTCGTGAGAAGAACTAAAATTAGCAGCTCAAGATATCAAATCTTCCTGTAGTAAGAGGATTTGGAGGGAATTTTCTCACAAGAGGCCACGATTCTAAACAGAGAATGACGATCATGAACTACCTTTGTGAGCAGATAAATCACTCTTCCAGAGGAAGATCCACTCCTCAGAGGAAAACTGAGGAATGGGAAATCAATTTTCTAAGTGAGGAGTTACAGAGGCTGCATTTATGTCTTATTTCTACGACCTACCAATGGAATGGCAACAAGAGAAAAAACGAACACCAAATTGAATATGCTTCCTTGGAGAGCTTCAGGGTGACTGTATCTTCCTACCAGACCCACTCCTTTCATGTTCCCATGGAAAGATCAGTGATAGAATTTGGAAATGCCTATCAAGGCAATGGACGTAAGTCTTACATGGGTAACAGAGGTTAAAGAAAAGAACATACTCCTATACAATCCTCAACAAATATAAAAGCTGGATCTCCCTAGCCTTTTGAAAACCAAATACTCAGTGTCCTACTATTGTCTGATGCAGATAAGCAAGTTCTTTCTCATTGGACACATTCGTAAAGAAAACAGAACCAAAAACCCTCTTCTTAAGTTCAATGAAGAAGAAATCTGCTTTTCTGACTTCTAAGTCCTATAAGCCAGTAGCGCACCAGGAAGAGTAAAGATTTCATTCTGTCCACAGCAGAAATCAAACATCTGGGGATGATTCAGGGTAGCAGGGGCACTGGGGGCAGGGGTGGGATGGGGAGCCCCCGACTGAAGTGACCCAGCCTGTTCTTTCCCCATTGCGCCAGCAAGAAGAAGTGCACACCATCACCTGAGGTTCCTATCCCTCAGCCCCAACTTCACTTCTGAGTACAGAACACACATGACTTTTGCTCATCATCTTGCAAGTTTCTCCAAAAGTAATCACCCCTCTCACCTGAACTCTTGATAGGTCTCTGATAAATAATTATTCATAGAAGAGAGATGCTCATTTTCTCCTTCGAACAGCTTGTTGGAGGCTGCATGCTGAAGAACCTTGGCCACTGATCCCAAGTTTCTCCTTTGATCGGGATTGATCTGACCTCCAGCAGTCATGTCAATGATATCAAAGCCATCAGGAGCTACGATAGCTGGGTTCATGTACCGGTAGTACAGGAGGTTTCCCACAATCTGGAGGAATGCAGAGGAAAAGACCGTTTTCAAGAGAAACAACTCAAGAGTTTTAGATTTTTAAAAATTGAAGTAAATATTCATTGCCGTTTCCCAAGAAAGATCATTTTCTGATCTGAATCCTAAAAAGGAGTTCTGTAAAGGTAGTGAAAATAGTCACACATTACCAATATAGCTAACCAAATTATTTTTGGTGAAAAATAGCATAATTAGAGCATATTGTCCCCAAATGCTCTAATATAAAGATTCTCAATAATGTGTAAGATCTCTAAAGTAATTTCAGCATCATCAATAATCTTGACAGTCATTCAAAACAGAAGACCTGCAGCTTTTTATAAACAGTCATGTGGAGGGAAAAGAAAATCTCACAAAATGTAATGCTGATAATTTTGGCTCACGCCCCCAACAGAAGCTATGGTGAGATGACCCTTGAAAATCTACCTTTAATAGCTCATCTTCTGTGGCATCAGGAAATTTCTCATGGATCGAATTCTTCAGTACTTTGGCTATATACCTCAATCCATAACTACATGTAAAACAGATGACAAAAGAAAATAATGGGAAAAGGCTAAGTGAGAAAGAAACACAAAGCAGTTGTTCTAGTCAACTACAGTGGAGCAGTTTTCTTAAAAATTAAACATAAAATGAGATGGTAACAGAATCACAGGACCTTCACTGATGACAGTCACTGAGCACTGTTTTTAGTGTTCCCTCTTTGGAGAACAGTTATGAACTTAAAATGCAAACTCAGGCAAACTTATAAAATCATGTTAAAACAGTATGAGGGAGAATGCCTATCTTGACCGCCAGGATTTATTTAACATCGTGCTGCAAGAACTTTGAGGGAAGAACGTTCAAGTAGCTACGTGTACAACTTACGGCAGGAGATCAAGGGAAGAAATGATAGAATTCAGGACTTTGTCGGTGACCCTTCTCAGATTCTCAATGGATGCCTCCAGTTTATTTTTCACCTCTGGGTATGTTAGAGCTTGTTCGGTGGTCACGTCATAAGGCAACTTGCTGAAAACACAAGGGCTTTCAATTAATTGGGGGCTTAGGGACAAGCATTTGTGTTCTTGCCAAGCTGTTTGGACAATCAAGTTTTGTACAGTGAAGTGGACTTCACCCACTGACCTCAGGCGCAAAATGTTTGCCAACTGAGGGGAGGTCCCATGTGCCCAGACAGTCCCCCTGCCAAGAGTGGACGAGGGGGACTCCAGGCTCCCTCTCGGGACTCTTCTGGCAAAATAACAGGAGACTCAAGTGATACAGACCCGGCTAACTTTCTCTCTCTCTCTCTCTTCTTTTAAGTAGGTTCCCCCAGTATGGAGCCCAACCCTGAGATCAAAATCTGAGCTCAAGACCTGAGCTAAGATCAAGAGTTGGATGCTTACCCAGCCATCCCTCTTTTTTTTTTAATTACAAAAAAACAGTATGTTCATTGCAGAAAAAATTGCATATAAACAAACAAGAATATAATACCAACCCAGAGGCAACCATCTTTCATATCTTGGTGCATAAATTTCTAAGTCCTACTCTATACATCTGTGTATGTGGGCCTAACACACACATGGGTATAATAGAGTTGATACATATACACATTCCATACAGATCCTACACACACACACACACACACACGTATTTTTATAGAAAATGGTTTATTGTACTCAACTACAACTGAAAACTATACCACATTGTTTCCATGCCAATAAAAATATTTCTATACCATTATTCCAAACTGTTACTAAGTCTACTATGTGTTATACAAACATTTATTTAACAAATTCCTCGAAGCTAAATATTTTGACTTTTCCCAACTTTTTGCTGTTACAAACAGTGCTGTGAGAACCATCCACGTAATTCTCTATGCGTATATTAACGATTGCACAAGGCATCCTTTTGCACAAGATAAAAAGCTGAGATTGCTTAGATTTACTAACTACCACCCAGAATAAGCCTATCCTACCTGGCTTATTAATGCTTACACAGGAAGCTTACTCACTTGGTAACTGTAAAAAAGTATGTATCATCAGGTGAAGAGAAAGTCTGCACTACTTCTAGGTCTAGGTTTAGAAACACACACAGAGCAACCAAGGGAGAGAATTACAGAAGTTGTGGCTTTGGGGGTCAACCAGTACTGAAAGTTGAAAGTACCATGTCATACCGAGATGCACAAGGGTCCAAGAATGTGGCCTGCATGGGTACATTAAAGGAGGGAACATCTTCAGTTGAAAACTGCCTCTGGACAGTAAATTTTGTTCTTTTAAGAGAGTTTAAGAGGATATAGATCATAACCATGTAAAAATGATCATAAAACATGACTGAAAACCAACATCTTCCGGGCTCAGGTACCTGGCTTCTCCAGTCTGTGTTTCTAGTTGGTTCACCCAAGCCTTGTACACCTCTACAGGGCTCGTGTTGATGGTCAGGGACTTGTCGTCCAGGATCTCTTTCACCACTGGAGCCAGGAGCTGGCGCAGCGTGTTCTGTCCTCGGGCACCTCTGTTGAAGCTCACAACCATCTTGATGACCGTGGGGTTCCCAGTCACTATGTCCTGTACCTGATCCACCTTTGATCTAAAAGAAGCCCAGACCAAAACAAATGGGTTGCCTGTATGGACAGAGTTTTAAACAGCCTATGTTCTCTCTGGTGGGCAAGGACTTCATGGGGCTCTACTTCCTCCATGAAAATCAAAGGCGGCATGGTTTAAAAGCAAGCAATCATTTGTAAGATGTGTGTTCGTTATGCGAGGGACTCGAGGATGTAAAAATAAGTGCTCGGCTTTAATTTCGATCTAGAAGGCAGGAAGGAACTAAAAATGGACTGACACTAAGAAGAAGCCAGGGGGCCACCGTGCAAGTACTGTGTCCCATCTAGTTACCACATTTCAAAAACAACGTTCTCGATTCAATGAACTAAATCCACTTCTTCAAATCACACTCAAATTCTCCTCAGGGAAGCTTCTGGCTACCTCACATGGGGGGAGAGAGCTGCTCTTGACTGCTGATTGCCAACTCCTGTGAGCTTCCCTGACCCGCCTCCCTTTCATCTCCGTGCAGCCTCTCACCCTCCCACGTGACCACGTGCTCCCTGTGTACCCCCTTTCCCCTCAGCGTCTCAGAGTGCTGTATTCCAGTCCTCATCTTACCCAGTTGTTCCCTTGGTTTCCTTTGTTGGCTCCTTTCCCCACATTTTAACTGTTCGATCTCACATCTTTCTACATGATCTACCCTCAGACCTCACTCACATGTGCAATCTCAACGACCATCTCCTTGGAACTTGTCCTCTGAGCTCAGCGTCTAATCCATCTCTCTTTCCTGGAAATTGGTTTTGGATTTCTGATTTTCTGCTGGACATTTTCCCCTTCACGTTCTATACCTGTAGCTCATACTCATTGTGTTAAAAATCCAAACTGTATTTTTTTCCTTCTGACTCCCCTATTTCTCTGACCCATGCAGCTGCCCTTTATTCTGTTCATAAACAGCAGCAGATCGATCCTCTAGAAACCTCGCGTGGCCATGTCTATACTCTGCTCGAAGACCTTTCAGGGCTTCCAAGGAAGTGAACAGTGCCTCAGCACTTGGGCCTGGGCTCAGTGGCTCCCGTGATCTGGCCCAACCTATCTTTCTAGCTCCATCTCCTGTTCGTGACTAGTTAAATCACATTTTGGCGAGATTGATCCTACGTTCTTTCACCGATTTTGGCCCATGCTCTTTCTGTCAATATTGTTTCTTATTTCCCTTTTCCATTTCTTCTTATAAAAAACTGTAGATATTCTTGAAGGATTTGGATCAACTACTTCCTCTCCCTAAAGTCTTTTTTTTTTTTAACTTTTTTTTTCTTTAAAGATTTTGTTTAGTCATTTGAGACACAGAGATAGAGAGAGAGAGAGCATGAGCAGGGGGAGAGGCAGAGGCAGAGGGTGAAGCAGGCTCCCCGCTGAGCCAGGAGCCCGATGCGGGGCTCGATCCCAGGACCCCGGGATCATGACCTGAGCTGAAGGCAGACACTTAACCATCTGAGCCACCCAGGCGCCCCTCTCCCTAAAGTCTTTATCGGCTGACCTAACTGGAACTTTTCTACCTTCCTCCCTTTCTTATTTATTATCTTTTGAGTAGAGTTGACACACATTACATTAGTTTCAGGTGTACAACTTAGTGATTTGACAAGTTTATACGCTATGCCATGTTCCCCATAAGTGTAGCTGTGTCGGTCCCATTACATTGTTAAATTGCTATTACAGTTGTAACTGGAACTGGAACTTCTCTCTCCATCCCTCTGATCTGTTACACTGTGTGTGTCATTCATTAGTACTTATTTATTCCAGTGCACACATTCCTATTTCTCATGTATCCTATTTCTCAGGCTGGCTTACAGATACCCTGAGGGCAGAGGTTCCTAGCTAATATGCTTCTGAGATCCATAGGAACCAGTATAGCTCAAGTTATAAGAAGCCAGGAAGGCAGCTGAGATCCATCTTGTTGGCTAAGGGCATTTTTCCTGTATTCTTTTGGCCCCTTTAATATAGGCATCTGCACATTCCTTTTTACATTAACTGAATCAGAAAATAAATCAGCAAAAATCAGTTTAAGTTTCAGTAAGAGAAGTAAAAGAAGACTTTTTGGCAGAGACTATTATCCCCATCTGTTTACAGCTTTATTACTCACAGAATTTTAATTAAGTTAAATTTTTTCCACTGACTTTCAAAAAAGCTTTTGATTTTCAAGTTGCTGTTTACTTGCAAAGTCAAAAATAATTTAGCTCTAAAAAAGCTATCACTGGTGGGAGAAAGCTGTACCAGGAAATACCTATAGTGACGTAGACATTTCTTAAGTGAATTGATATACTTGAACATATATGAGTAACTTATAAGAATAATTTAAATACTATTTTAGTAAATCAGAGATAACTGCCACTAAAATGATCTATTCATTGATATTTTTACATATATATTTATATACATACTTTATTTCTTCCTCCAGAGCAGTCTTAAAAAGCTTGAGGAGTAGATATTCTTCTCGCTGATTGGAAGCGTAATTGTATAGTGTGAAAATAACAGTGTCCATAAATTTAGTTGATTTATTCTGTGGCATCTGGAAAATCAGCTTAGCCAGGTATAAAGGATTGGTCTAAAAACAAAACTGTATGTTAATATATTATTAAAACAGAGAGGAGTACCCAATTCCCTTTAATACGTATAAAGCATATAGTGGAGTATCTGACACATAATAAGACTTTAAAAGGTGTCAGCTAAAATTAATACTATAGGAAGTTATATTATAAAGCTACAATAGGATTTAAGTTTTATATGCTATATATTTAATGAAATATAGTTATATTATGTACATTATACACTGTTAACCATTTCAGGCTACATATTAATATTTAATGTAGAGACACAGAAGAGAGAGGGGTTGGCCAATAGAATCCGGTATCTGAAGAGACTGGCAATAATGAACCAAGAGACCAGCTACATAGATTATTCTAGAAGGACTAATGAATGAACAGAAGGAAATACGTCCCATATTCTGAGACTAGAAAGAAAAGGAAAACGATACATTTACATGTAGAGACAGTGGGATGGCCAGGATGTTTTACAAGGAGAGAGAAGGTAGAAGTGAGGTGGGGAGTCTGAAGGGAGGGGTGAAGGTCAGGATAGCTGATGGATGAAACGGCAGAAGGAAGTGACAGAAAAAAAAAAAAAGACAACTTAAAACTCAAGAATTAAAAAAAAATTGACGTGGATTCCTGAGGGCTCTTCTGAGGATGGAGTTTCTGAGATACACCAGCAGCCTTCATGTAATATGGGTTTTCTCCAGGAGCTACACCAACCAGATGAGGTTAGAGGAAAACAACTACTATTTAGGTTATAGAGGAAAATATTTACATAGAGAAATTAAGTATCTCTACTCTTCATCCTCCTGCTGATGAGAAAAGAAAGTTTTCCATATGTGGAAACTAGTCTTCATTTAATACACTCAAGCAGTTTGGCTTTAAAGTTTTTAAGGAAAATCCAAATTCTGGTTTACCTTACTACTTAGGTTTACTTTCAAGCTCATCATGATTGTCTGAAACTTTATGAAGCAGTAGCTGAGGACGTTTTCTTTACAGTTCTGCAGTGATTCTTTTCCCACACTAAGCATATGGGATTAGGAGAAAGGAAACTCACTCTAAAGCTAAAAAGCCTACTCCTCATGCCTCCCAGATGACCTGAACACTTTCCATGGAGGCTGAGACTGAAGAGGCAAAGGCAAAGCAAAACCTTTACTAGCTGACTTGTGCTTTGGCTCAGACTTCTTGCCAAGGCATCATTCAAAGGCCAAAGGAATCTAGACCATTTGCTTTTCTGTAGTTTCCTCAATGATCTCAGGCTAATGTCTCCGAGAAAAGGTAAAGAAAATTACATGAGTTCAAGAGACACTTCACTCGGTACAACTGAATGGTAGAGCTCTGGGACTAGCAGTTTTGGGTTGTTTGGGGAATAAAGTGGTGGAATTATTCTCAAGATGTTCCTGCATTTTTTACCCTTTCCATTCATGGGTCTCCACTTACAGAACAAGGTAAAAAATACAAGTCTTAGGCCAATGACCACAGTTTCACTTTTCTTAGGACACAAATTCTATCAAAATCTACCACGAGAAACTATATCCTAAAGAAGCCTCATACATTTGGGAGGTTCATGGAGGTCAAAACAAATAAATGCCTAAGATTAAATTTCCAACTGGTGGATGACTACTATTCTAATTTAGGTAGACAAAAACCCTTCCCTACCCAGTGGGAGCCCCTTGTCTTTCTGGAAGGTTTGATGGGGTTAATTAAGCAATGGATTCTATGAACAATAATACTGTTTTAACATTTTCCTTCTATGCTGCCACATCGTGGCCATCTGTGGTACTACACCTGCTCGCCAGTCACTCCAGACTGAGAATTCTCATCTGTACTAAAATTAACATAACTTCTTCCATGTGGCAAACCACACCTCATTCATGGTTTGGGTAACGTGTTCTCTGTATACCTAATGTCAGCGTGGTCCCCAAGGAAAGATTCAGGGACCTTCAGGCCTTGAGGCAGTCACCACCAACAGCAGCAGCATCCCCATTACACAAAGGGACACCTGACTCTAGGAAGAACTGCTGAGCCACCTTTTCAGGGGAAATTGTCCTGCCAAAGGGAAGACTTTGTTTATCACTAAACAAAGTGATAAACTTTGCTTTGCTTACTTACTCAGTGCTTACTCACTTTCCTTTGGGACTAAGTGGATGTGCTGGTAGGACAGTTAAGGTGAATTAGTGATTAACCAGAACAGTAACTGGTCCACCACAGTTCAACCATAAGCAGTTCAACTTATTCTCACCTGCACCCTGGAAGCAGTGGAAAATGACTGTTCATTGACATCGTAGTAATGCCATGAAAATAAGGAAATCAAAAAGATGCCCTACTGCCCTAATCCAAACTCTCTGGTTCTATTCTCAAAAGAAGGGCAGGCTGGGTCAGGTAAAGATCCATTTTGCGGGCGCCTGGGTGGCTCAGTTGGTTAAGCGACTGCCTTCGGCTCAGGTCATGATCCTGGAGTCCCTGGATCGAGTCCCGCATCGGGCTCCCTGCTCGGCAGGGAGCCTGCTTCTCCCTCTGACCCTCCCCCCTCTCATGTATTCTCTCTGTCTCAAATAAATAAATAAAATAAAAAAAAAAAAAAAAAAAAGATCCATTTTGCACATACTTTAATTTTTTCATGGCTGACAGCATCTCCTTATTTTATGACTAGGTTTATACTGTCTCTGCACATAACTGTAATATAACAGTCTCAGAAGCAAGGGCTCCAAAGTCAAACTGCTTGGGTTCCAATACCCTTGGCTTTACCATTTACTGGCTGCATCTCAGTTTTCTCATCTATAGTATGGGAATAACAATAATTATTGTGTTCTGAGGGTTGTGGTAAGAATTAAAAGATATGATGTATGTAAAGCATCCAGAATAGTACTTGGTACTTAGTAGTAGGTCAAACATGTCAGCGACTACAACTTTACATTGGGGAAAGATCCATTATAAACCACCAACAAGGAATATAGTATTGATCCAAAGCTTTTAGTGAAAGCAATTGTTCTCACCTGTAAAAGATAAAACAGCTGCTGGTATGTTTCTAGTGTTTTTCTTCTCTCCTTACTTAAACTTTTAATTCCCTGGTTGTCAGTGTTATTCAGTATTTGCATTTCTCCACCTTTTTTCTTATTCAGCTTCGTTCTGTGTGAAATTACATCCTGGAAAAAATTTATGAAATGATTACTTTTTATCCTGCTGTTTTTTACCTCCTCCCTTCACACACACCTCAAAACACATGTGTTGGAAAGATTAATTTTCCACATTTCCCTTAGGAAGAAACAAAGGAGAGAATGTTACATTAAGGAAACTCAGCTTACAGGTGAATTTGGCTTTTGTAATATTTGTTCTCTAAAGCTGTACTTAGCTGTTCTTAAGATGAAATGTAGGCACCAATACATTTCAATAGGGAAAGAATGGTCTTTTCAACAAATGATTCTGGGATAACTGGATATCCACATTTACAAGAAAGAAGTCAGACCCTGACTTCATACCATAAACAAAAATTAAAAGAGATCAAAGAACTAAAGGTAGGAGCTAAAACTATAAAACTTTTGAAAGAAAACCTAGACATAAATCTTTGTCCCTTTGGATTAGGCAACGGTTTCTTACATATGACATCAAAAGTACTAGTGACAAAAGAAAAAATAAATCGGACTTCATAAAAAGTAAAACCTTTGGCTTCAAAGGACACTACTAATGAAATAAAAAGACAACCCACAGAAGGGGAGAAAATGTTTACATTGAATGAGGGATATAAAGAACTCTTGCATTTCAAAAATAAAGGCAGCCCAATCAAACATGGGCAAAAGATCTGAATAGACATTTTCCCAATTCATACCTTGCTGGTGGGAATGTAAAATGGTATACCCACTTAGAAAACATTTTGGCAGTTCTTCAAAAGTTAAACACAGAGTTACCATATGACCCAGCAATTCCGCTCTTAGGTATATACCTGAGAATGGAAGACCAGTGTCCACACAAAAATGTGTACATGAATGCTCACAGCAGAATTATTCATAATACCCCAAAAGAGGAAACAACTCATATGTTCATTAACTGATGAATGGATAGACAAAATATGGTATATCTGTACAATGGAATGTTATTTGTCAATAAAGAGGAATGAAGTACTGATTTAGGCTAAAACCTTAAAACACACAATACTAAGGGAAAAAAGCCAGTCACAACAGATCACATACAGTGTGATTCCATTCATATGAAATATCCATAACAGGCAAATCTGGCCAGAAAGTAGATTAATAGTTGCTCTGCTTTAGGGGAGAATAGGTAGTAAGTGTTAATGAACATGGGTGTTCTTTGTTTTTTTGAAGTGAATTGTTATTCACATATGATAAAATTCACATACCATCTAATTTGAGAACATTTTCTCTGGGGTTTCTTTTTGGGGTGAATGTTCTAGAATTATGGATGTATGGTCCTACAGTTTTGTGAATATACTAAACACCACTAAAGTGTACACTTTTAAAGAATGAATTAGATCTTTTCAAACTATAAAAGCACTTGCAAAAAATATGTAATGTAGAAATTAGAGATGGAAGTGAAAGGAATCCCCTAAATATTTTTTTTTAAATGCTTTATTTATTTATTCATGAGAGTCAGAGAGGCAGAGGCAGAGGGAGAAGCAGGCTCCCCGCCTAGCAGGGAGCCCGATGCGGGACTCGATCCCAGGACCCTGGGATCATGACCTGAGCCAAAGGCAGACGCTTAACTATCTGAGCCACCCAGGCACCCCGAATCCCCTAAATATTTAACAAAATTTATTTTTCTCAATCTTGCTCCTTTAACCATTTACAACAGAATCTTGGAAAAGGTGTGGCTGCAAATCTTGTCAAGTAGTCATTTCAGGCTATTGTGTCCCCTTCAAGTGTGTAAAGGGTCATGAACAAGAGCAGGACTCTTAGGTAAGGGTCTACCAAATATTTTTACAGGGACCCACAGCACAAAATACATCTTACATCTTTTGCTGGTAAACACACATGCACATGCACACACACACGCAATATGAAATACTTATCCACACTACTGCGATACACTTTGATATCTTCAATTTGCTTTTATTCTCCTTAACTTTTAAAGATTGCTGATGTGACTCGCTTAATTGCTTTCATGACCCACCAGTGGCACAGGACTCAAATGAAAGCCAGTGCTCTAGAATGCCTGCCTCCTCTGCCATGTAACCATGGGTCACTGTCTCACAGAGTAGGTGGCAATAAAGCTGTTTTTCCTAAATCTTCTTCCATCTGCTTCCCTGAGCTCTTAGCCCAGACTCCATGTGAGGAGTTGATTTGCAGCCAGCATCAGGATGTTTGACCATGGTTCCCGAGGAGGGGCACTCCGGGAATTTCAGATAATACAATGCTTCATTGTGCATGCATCCCTGGATCACTGGTCATCTGGCATCCCTGGCCCCTGTGCATCAGATGCCCGTAGGGGCCCCTAGTCATTTGGACAACCAAAAACGTGCCTGCCACCACTTCCAATTGCCCCTGGGGGTGAGAACTACGGTCAGCTTTTGCGTACAGGTTCTAAATCTGCTTACGTCCTAGCATCCCGTTTTCCCATAGCTAGGGTCAATCCACGGGTAGAAAAAAAAACACCCCTTGGAGTTCTGCTCTCAGAAGCTTCCATGTGGGTTATACTCACTGTCTTGTGGGTCTATGATTTTATTCTTTGCCATTCTCAGCTTAGGGAGGGGCCACCTGGACTTTATCCCTTATATCTGGCCTCCTAACTGCTAGTATGCAGAAAGAGGGGGATTTGATTTGCATTTCCATGAACTTTTTAAAAAAGGCAACATTTTCACCCTTATTTCATAAGCATATGAAAGATTTCAGGATGAAGAAAGGAAGTGTACTAAGCACCAGCTGGAGATTAAGGGGGAAGTCTGGGCAGGTAGCTGCTTGACGTCCTTATTGACAAGAAGTCCTAAAATATCACTAGATTAAGTCTGGTTTACAACTCCATATATCCCAGCTTTCTTCTCTTCAAGTCATCATTCAAGTCTCTCAAATACATGAAGTAAATAGATTATCTTGGTTTTAAATATGTGGCAGACATAAAATCTTGGTATTTAACTCCCCCTCCAATTATTTTCAATGGAGGTGGCTCTGGAAACTGAAGACTTTTCATTTGTTTTATTCTTGGACTTCATCCGTATGTTAGGTTTTTGACATACACAGAAGAGGAGAGAGAAGAGAGGGTGGGAGTGGCAAGCAAGCTCTGGAGCAGAACTAAACTCCTTTGCATTAGAAGAGAGACATTTGGTGAGGGCAGGACCAGGACAGTAATCCAGGATGGGAAGCCAAGCGTCAGATGCTGAGCCCTGGAGGGGAAAGGGTAGGGGAGCTAGCAGCTGGGCGGATGGGACACAGTGTCTGCGGCAGATCCCACTGCAGAATGGTGGGGAGCATGGCAGAAAGCCCATCTTCCTTCTTCCCTGAAATTATGCCTTGCTCAAGACTGCTCTTGTGTCAACAGAAGTTTTCTTTGGGAAGCTCAAAGGAGGAGACAAAGGCCAACCAGGGAGGGCTTCCAAACGCATATGCTTTTCACTAATAGAAATTTCACGTCCTTTATTCTTACCAATAAGTCTTGAACATGGGAAGCACAGTGGTTTGAAGGAGCAACAGTATTTAACTTGTTCATGATGTTCCCTCATTTTGATGTTGCCCCGATGGCCACCATTTTGTCCCTTCCCCTGATCACAGGATACCTGTGTGCAGGTCAGAGGCTGTGGTATGAAAAATTTTATAGGAGTGTAGAGTAGTACAAAGGGTTTGGGCTTTGGAGACATGAAAGTAGGGCTACCTGCACAGCATTGTTAGCTTTGCCACCGTGCACAGGTTAACCTCTCTAAGCCTGTTTCCTAAATCTATAAAATGGGCTTAATGATTGCAGTCTCAGTTGCTGTGAAGGTTAAAAACAACATATGGGAAGCATTGAGCACATTTTCCAGGGAAAACAAGGCTCAGAGAGGTTAAGAAACATGCCCAAGGAAACATGCTTATATCCACAGTGAAGTGGTACAATTAAGCTGTAAAATTAGTCTTCCCCTGGGTTTTCGGTAGCCCTGGCCTCAATGTCTGCACTCCTATTACACACCACATTCATCAATGAGTATTTCAGGGGTTCAAGATTCCTTTGACTTTATTTTTTTCTTTTTAAAAAAATTTATTTGCTTATTTTAGAGAGTGCGTGCACTCGTGTGAGTGCAGAGAGGGGTGGCGGGAGAGGGAGAGGGAGAATCTCAAGTGGCGGATGCAGGGCTCGATCCCACGACCCTGAGATCATGACCTAAGCTGAAATCAAGAGTTGGACACTTAACCAACTGAGCCACCCAGGTGCCCCAAGATTACTTTTACTTTCTATTCAGATTTTCTTTCAAGCTTGTTTGAATTTATACCTTTCTTCCTCCCTACTTCTCTAAGAAACTTCTACTTCAGTTGCTTTGTCTCCATCTCTAAGCCATTTTTTTTTTTTTGCATAAAACCAATGTTAGCCATTTCATTCACCCACTGACTTTCTGTGATTTATAGGAGGAATGCCAATTTTATTTTATTTATTTATTTATTTATTTATTTTTGTAAGATTTTATTTATTTGACAGAGAGAGACACAGCGAGAGAGGGAACACAAGCAGGGGGAGCGGGAAGAGGGAGAAGCAGGCTTCCCGCGGAGCAGGGAGCCTGATGTGGGGCTCAATCCCAGGACCCTGGGATCATGACCTGAGCCGAAGGCAGACGCTTTAACGACTGAGCCACCCAGGCGCCCCTTATTTTATTTTTATTTATTTATTTATTTGTAAGGTCTATGCCCAACATGGGGCTTGAATTCATGACCCCAAGATTGAGAGTTGCATGCTGTACCAACTGAGCGGCCAGGAGAGGAACATCAATTTTAGAAAAATTTTAGAGCTGGAGTTGTTCTTTGTAAACTAAGCTACTTCCTTTAAAAACCTTTCTTTCCTAACTAAACACATGCTCAGTATGTAAGTATGTATGTATGTATGCATTTAAATGATTTTATTTATTTACTTGACAGAGAGAGAGGGAGAGAGAGCACAAGCAGGGGGAGCCAGAGGCAGAGGGAGAGGGAGAAGTAGACTCCCTGCTGAGCAGAGAACCCAGCTGGGGCTCGATCCCAGACCCCAGGATCAGGACCTAAGCCAAAAGCAGATGCTTAATGGACTGAGCCACCCAGGCGTCCCAACATGCTCAGTATTAAAAAAAAAAAGAATCTCAGAAGTTTAATTTTACCAGCCCCCCAAAGAAAAATCACTTAACTTTTTTCCTAGCTTTAAGTAAAATATATATATATTTCACAACAAATGAAATTGTACTGTTTTAAGTAACTGTCTTCTCTCTTGTATTGCAAACATTTCCCCCTGCCCTTAAAAATGTTCTTTGAAAAATTATTTTTAGTGGGTATGTAACGTACATGTTAAACTAATTCTGTTGTTCTCTGTTTATTGTTTTTGTGTTTGGGTTGTTTCTCACTTTTTCACTACTATAAAGCTTCAACTGTACTATTCTTATCATCAAACTAAAAATACTACTATCAGTAATAAGACCATATACTTAATAATCATTAACTTAATTTCCAATAAGTAATCAATATTTGGTGTTTGAAAAGGTAACTTGAAAAATTAGCTCTGATTCACAATGCTATCAATTGGGAATAGTTTTTTTTTTTTTTTAGATTTTATTTATTTATTTGACAGAGAGATAGAGAACACAAGTAGGCAGAGGGAGAGGGAGAAGCAGGCTCCCTGCAGAGCGGGGAGCCCGATGCGGGACTCGATCCCAGGACCCTGGGATCATGACCCGAGCCGAAGGCAGCCGCTTAACCGACTGAGCCACCCAGGCGCCCCAATTGGGAATAGTTTTAAAAAATCTTAAACATTCATAAGGACCTGAAAATTTGCCATGATTTCATTTTCCACATGAATAACAAGCTACATGTTATGTCTACTATTCAGTGTTTTGCAACTAGCCTTTACTTTAAAAGGCAAGGCATTTCCTGTTTACAACTTTATGGAGGAGGGTAAAACAGCAGTTGAAGGCTATAAAAGGCATTTTCTGAAGGACCTTCTGGAATATATTACACTTTACAAATTCTCATGTTTGTCAAATAATACACTTTTTTTTTAAAAGGAGAAAAGTACTATTTTTCTGGATAAAATGATAAAAACAGACTTAATACAGAACACTTAAATTGTACTTAATAGTTAGAAAAGACCATCATTTCCTATTTTATAAACTGCTCTATTTTCCTTATTTTCTGTGCACTATTTCACTATTTCTCTCTGAGGGCCAGAGACAAGAGTGGGGCATTCACATCCACTTCTCTGCTGGCCTCCTGAGCCGCGCATTTCCCAGAACCACAGACTCAAGTCCGTGGCAGATGGCACTCTATGTTTGACCCATGGTAGCTTTCTCGGAGTTTCCAGAAGGTTAGCTTCCCATGCCCCTCCCAACCTATCCGTTTTCTGAAAACTGATGTGGCACTGGAACAGGGACATGGAGAGACCTCTTACACTACCAATCTCTTTTCTTGGGTAAAAATGAAACTTTTCACATGGTTTGAGAGAGCTCTGAAAGGAGCAGTTTTCACACAGATACAAAACTATAGCATTAGTTACTTAGAGGCTGTTTTGGGGGCAGTCCACTCTGTAGGGGCCATTTTGAAAATGTGTAAAGGTGTTTGTTATTTTAAAGATGGAATTTTTTTATTTAAGGAGAGAGAGAGCGTATGTGTGAGGGGGGGAGGGGCAGAGGGAGGGAGAGAGAGAATCCCAAGCAGACTGTGCATTGAGCGCCTAGCCCGATGAAGGGCTTGATCTCACGACCCTGAGATCATGACCTGAGCTGGAATCAAGAGTTGGACCTCCAACCGACTGAATATAAAAAAGTCACTGATAGTAAAAGCACCCCGAAAAGGTGTTTTTTTGTTTTGTTTTGTTTTTAACATCCTAACAACTGGAAGCTACTACTGGTTTCTAGTGGGTAGGGGCAGGGATGCTTTGCTGTCCTGCAATTTGTAGGACAGTCCTGCGTAAATTCTCCACATTTCGCACGACTGGATTTTTCAATGTCCTGCTGGTCATTCATGTAGGTCGAAATTCTGTGATTATTTGAGCCTAAAAACTAATTGCTTTAGATAGAAGCAAGATACATTTCTCCCCAATTTTAACGTACCCGGACTTTTCTAGGACTGTATTCTGTGGCCGGGCGGGGGGGAGGGGGTGGCAGGGGGAGAGTGACAGGCTTATTCTGAACTTTACAAAGAGTTGTTTTCCACTCTGAAAATGAAATCACTGACAGTTCCCCCACTCGCAAGCATCAGTCTCATCTGCAGCTATTAGTACTTTGTTCAGTGTGGGTACTCTGGGAAGAGGCTCAAGCCTCAGGCAACTTGATCACATCTTCCAAGGGCACTGGGCCCACGTACTTTCATGTTGAAAACCATGCTTTTACTATCAGTGACTTTTTTATATTCACGGAAAGGCCTTAGCCTCATTGTGAAGGTACATATGCAAGTAGGCTTTGTTTCATATACTATTCATTTCAGAAGGGTAAAGAAGTCTTACAAAATATGTTATAAGGGGCGGGGGCCTAAAATTTTGCAGGTCTGAGAACCATGAGAAAGATGGTCAGTGAATTTGGACAACATATCCTGGATTCCTGATGAGTTTAGCTGGACAAGGGTGTTGCAGGCAAATACAAGGGCCCCTTCTCTCTTCTGGGAGCCGGAGGCCCCACAGACAGCACTGACCTCCAGTGTGATCCTGTTCTTCACCAGGAGCCCAATCTTGATGTCCATCAAGTTCAGGTCTTTCTCGAGCTGTTGGTTGCCTCTGATCTTGGTCACCACTTCTTCTCTTAACCGTGCTACCTCCAGCTCTTCCTGGAAATCCAAGTTACTTTGGTCCAATAGGTGTACAAATTTTCGGATCACCGTTAACGGTGGGTTTTCCGAGCCAACTGTGGGGAAAGGAAGAGGCATGCTTTAATTAGGCATGTTTGGAACTATCACCAATAGGAGAGGAATCAGGTATTTCACTAAAGCATTACTATAAAAATACAGCAACGGAAGTACTTGGTCACTGGAGTGACTCATTCTGCCCATGTCAAATCTGGACAGGGAACCTGATCATGTAAATACCCGCACACAAATGCCATCTGGTCTGTCTTCTCGTTATCTAATTCTCATTTATCAGCCTTCTCCCACACTGCTTCCAGGACTCTCCCATGGAGAAGACAGTTCTACCTATCTGTGCCTTATTGATGAGGCACTTGAGAATGCATGTTAACGGAGTTATCTCTGAGACCTTGTGGCTGAGCCAGATAAGCGATTTCTGTTCTTGCTAGAGGAAACAGAAAGTGGCTTCTCTCAGCCCAAAAGACCATGGGGGAATTAGGTGAAAGGTGAATTAGAAAAAGTCAATGAGAGAAGACCTGTAAGACCAGACAGGAGCCAATGGAATGACAAGTGGAATGCACATTCTATGTGGCACAAATAAAAGGATTTTAGAAATTGAAATTTGGTCCTTGTCCTTTCAGCACAGACCAAGTGAGGGCACTCAGAGCCTGGGAGACCAGCCTCAGCTGTTGAGAGGGGGTTCTAAATTCTAAAAGAGTTTCCCCTCAGTGCTTTGAACATTAATTATGCTTTAATTCCCTGGCACTCTGACTTCACAAAAAATACATTTGTTAAAGTGTTTTAGTGAACACTGGGTCAATGTAAGAATAAACGATCTGGACCTTCAGGGATGAATGTTACAACAACACGAAGATGACTTGAAAAAGCTCAGCCCCATTGTGGTGACTTCCATCACCATCCTCTCCTTTACACTGAATCCCTAATCTATCTTCTTTTTACTTCCAGCTTGGTTCTGGGGTGTTTTGACATTCAAGAAATAAAAAGAGTTAAACCAACAACACAAAGAACTAACAGCATGAACCCCACATGAACAACCAAATCTAGGGGCATCTATATTAGTATTTTGCCACTTCTGATGGGCTTTATTGGAGAAATTACTTTGGCTCTTGGAACCCTTCTTTTCCTGATCACTGAAGCACATGTGAATTTATTTTCTACCATTTCTAACAAAGACATTGCTAATGACATGGCCAGTTCAGAAAAAGCCTGAGTGATGCTCCAGAGCTCATGTGTATGTAGCTAAGTTGGGAGAACACGAGCCAGCTCATTTGGTCTCAAATTCTCTCTCTGCTCCTAAGGATTGCTTATCTCTGTGTGTGCCAATAAACACGTTAGAAACAAATTAGTATTTTAGCTTTACTAATTATTATGGCCCAAATTTAATATTTCCTCTGTCAACAGTAGGCTTGTGACATC
The DNA here is from genome assembly GCF_002201575.2 of Neomonachus schauinslandi. Classification (NCBI taxonomy): domain Eukaryota; kingdom Metazoa; phylum Chordata; class Mammalia; order Carnivora; family Phocidae; genus Neomonachus; species Neomonachus schauinslandi. Next base: position 54,916,521 of record NC_058409.1, on the reverse strand, counting down.
TTCAGGCTGGGAATCACTTTTAGTTTCAGAGAATCACCTAACGTGATAGTTAGCACTGACAAGTGGCCAAATCACAGTTGCAGCAACTTCCAAGTCTGAAGTTACTCAAAGCCTTTCCAGAAGGAATGGGTGAAAATGGATGATGACAGACTAATACAAGTGACTTTTTTTTCAGATTAAAAATGCCTTAGTCTTGGGGTGCCTGGGTGGCTCAGTTGGTTAAGCATCTGCCTTCTGCTCAGGTCCTGATCTCAGGGTCCTGGGATCAAGCCCCATGTCAGGCTCCCTGATCAGTCTGCTTCTCCCTCTACCCCCTGCTCATGCTCTCTATCTCTCTCCCTCTCAAATAAATAAATAAAATCTTTAAAAAAATGCCTTAGTCTGACAAAGATGGTGAATTGAGAAAGAAATGAAAATTTACATTTCAGTTACAACAAAACCACCCTATTTGCTAAAGCCCAGAGCAGCTTAGATCTAAGTTACTCACTAACATAGTTTCTATCTACCTTCTATGCTTTAACATAAAATCACCTGGACTTTTTAATTGGAATTTCTTTTGTCTTCTAATTAAAAAAAAATGTAAAGGGGTGCCTGGGTGGCTCAGTTGGTTAAGTGTCTGATTCTTGATTTCGGCTCAGGTCATGATCTCAGGGTCATGAGATCGAGCCCTGCATCAGGCTTGGTGCTCAGCGCAGAGTCTGTTTGAGATTCTCTCTCTCCCTCTCCTTCTGCCCCTTCCTCCTCTCATGCTCTTTCTCTCTCCAATAAATAACAATTTAAAAAAATGTAAGCAAGTAAAAAGCATCCCCCCAACTGACCACAAAAACATGTTACCTAGAATGAAACAAAAAGCAGCCTGTGTTCATTTGGAAAATTTATTCTTAAATTGTCTTTCATGAGCAAAGGCAGTAGCAAACCTGTTTTAGTGTGTTAGGGCTCAGAAAACAAAATCCCTATTTAGCCTTCTTGTAAAACACTTAAAGGTATCCACCGAGAGATGAATCTCATTAATTCAACAATGGAGAAGTGTGGCCCTGAAAAGACTAGCTGGCCTTTCCTTACTTAGCTTGCACAGGGAATTCTGGAATCCAGCAGAATGATGTGTAATCCAATACATTCTGCAGGCTGGAGGCAGAACCTGGCCTCTAAATCTTCCTGAGGTTTTTCCTTAACAAGTACCAGGGAAAACCTTTCTTGAGCCATATATTTTTCATCTCAAAACTTAGATAGACTTTAGGCAATAAATGGCACTAGCTAAACTACTTCCTAGGCACTGTGCTGGTTACATTACTCAAGTTTGACTTCCTCCAAAAAATAAGAAGAAGCAAGACAGAGGTAGATACAGTATAATGGCCATTTTCATGACTAAGATGCACAAGTCATGATTTTTCTTTACCCTCTCAAAACTAATTCGGAATGACTAAGCAAAATATTTAAAAAGTTTGTGCAATACTAGTAAGTTTATCAGCAAGTTCTTAATCTATCACATGTTCTTGTGATAGTAAGAATGTTAAAAATTCAGCATATAAAAAAGATGTTCACTTTGTAAAGAACAGAAGAACATACGCAAAGTTGGGATTGTAAATAGTTGCAAAATGTCAATGTTATTTCTGGGTGATTTTTATTTTGCTGTTTCAAAACTTTCTAAAAATGGCATATATTAGTATTATAATAAAAAATATTTTAAAAACTATAGGGACCATGGAAAGTCTAGAATGAAATTATAGGAAGATGTTCAGAGATGAGCTTTTTCCCTTCTTATTCATATTTTTTCCTTCTTATTCATGTTTCCAAAATTTCTTATACAAACATGTTTTATTCTTAAAACAAGGGGAAAAAATTGTAGGCCAACAAAACAGATTAAACAGTTCAAATATAAGCTTATCTTCTGGCTAACTCCTTTGCATTAGATTTCTGACTCTAGCTCAAATTTAATATAAAAATATCAGCATTTATACCAATTCCATTCTTTCTGAAGAAATCATATCCACTCTACCTACCCCTTTCACTTATAACAGGAAGGCCCATTTCCTGCCATCAATGTTCCTTTGTGCACCAGTTCAGAACCTGGGGTCTGAGATGGTCAAAACTTACTGGAAACACTGGACAACTTCTGTTCCTGGAGCGGCCTCTAAAGTGACTAAGATGTTTTTGTTTTTGCCTTGTTTATAAGGAACCCATACTTTGTTTCAGAATATAGATGATCCCCAGCAAGCAATGGCTCGACTTACTATGTTTTGACTTCATGATGGTGCAAATGCCATACACATTCAATTAGAAACGTACTTTGAATTTTGAATTTGCATCTTTTCCCAGGCTAGCATCATGCCATAGGATGCTCTCTTCTGATGCTGGGTGGCAGCAGTGAGCCAGAGCCCAGTCAGCCATGTGATCACCAGGGTAAACAACCCATACACTCACGACCATTCTGTTTTTCACTTGTAGTGTGGTATTCAATAAGTAACACGAGACAGTCAACTCTTCACTATAAAATAGGCTTTGTGTTAGGTGATTTGCCCAACTGTAAGCTAATATAAGCGCTCTGAGCACACTTAAGGCAGGCCAGGCTAAGCTTTGATGTTCCATCTATTAGGTGTGTTAAATGCATTTTCGACTTAGGATATTGTCCAACTTATGATGGACTTATTAGGACGTAACCCCATTGTTAGTGGAGGAAGATCTGTCCTACTTACCCAATGTTTTGTAGTCATCTCTAGCTTTGTTTGCTCTCAGTAGTGACTGAATTTTCACAATTTCATTTTTCTGCAAAAGAATGAGACCAGTCATGATCTTCCCAAGGCCCATCTATTCCACGATTGTAGAGTTCAGAACTACTTAAGAACTGTCAGTATTTAAGAATGGACATTATTTCGGGGCACTTGGTTGGCTCAGGTGGTGGAGCATATGACTCTTGATCTCAGGGTTTTAAGTTCGAGCCCCGTTTGGGTGTAGAGATTACTTAAAATGTTTTTTTTTTTTCATTTTATATAAAAGAATATTTTAATTCTTGTACTTAGGAACTACAAAGACTACACATGATTTGGAAATGAGACTGTACGAAACAATGGCCAAGGAAGAACCATCCACTCTATGCCTTGTCTTTGGTCTGGTCACTCAGAATTTTAATTAATTAATTAATTTACATTAGAGAGAAAATAGCAGATTCCCAGCTGAGCATGGAGCCTGACGCGTGGCTCGATCCCACCACACTGAGATCATGACCTGAGCTGAAATCAAGAGTCAGACGCTCAGCTAGCTGAGCCGCCCAGGCGCCCCTGGTCACTCAGATTATGTTATCAACTGTTGACTGTGTTGCTTGTCACCTCATGTTATTTTCATCTGTGTATTCACCATAGTCTCCTTTCCTTTCCCCATAAATTTGGGACCCCATTCCACATACTGATATATCATGGTGATACACCATGCCTGGTTGGAATACTGATATTCTGTGCCATGTTGTCTTCTGCCTGACATCACCCATTTGGTGTGCTTCACTCTCCCCTGACTGCCGCATCTCATTCGCTGCTAGAGAAGATACTGTGACTGGGTTTTCCCCTCCCACCTGTTTCATGACGGGGTCCCGACCCACTTGCTCAAGTAGCTGCACATGGTTCAGAGATCTTTCAAGAACCAAGTTGCTGGCTATTTCAGACTCACATCTTACAAACTCATGCAATGCCTCTAATACAGGTCTCCAAAACATGGCTTCTACTGGTTTTTCCTACAAGCTAGTCTTTGGTCTTTCCCCAGCGAAGGACTCACAGCTCCCTCCCTCCCTCACTGGACACTCTCAAAAATAAAATCTTTTTTTTTAAAGAACAAAAACTATTTAGAACTGGCAATATTTAGATGGAGTGTATTCAATGTTTATTTTTTGCATTTTCTTTGCAGAGAAAGGGTCAGCTAAGTTAGCTAGAAGTATTGACAAGATTGTATGGGACTATTTATAAAGAGATCTAAAAGGAAAAAGAATTTTAGCCCCAAATTTAGATGATTCAATCTATGTTCATTTATCTATTCTTTAAAGATCCTGAAAAAAATTCTTCCTGTGGGCCTCTATTTAAGTTTATCAGTTAGCAGTTAGAAAAGCTTTACAAGCAGTGCTGGAAAATTTTCGTCTGGAATCTTTTCTCTTTGGCATTACTAGTCCACATCCGTCTTCTCACACATTTCCTATGCAGTCCTAAATAGTGAAGTCTCACTCTGAACATGAGTTCTGAATAAAAAAAAGTAAGCCTCCAAATATTATCACTTTGAATTCTTAAGACCTGTTGTTTCCTCCTACTGTTCATTCCCACCATTTAGCTCTGGACTTCTAAAAAAAAAAATGTTAGGTTACTGATGTATAGATTGCAACTGTCCATCCAACTAAGTGACACTGATGTTTTAGAACTTGAGCCAAAGGCAGCTGGGGAGATATGAAAATATCACCTAACCCAATTAAAAGCTTTGGTGTGTGTCTTAGGACAAAAGGAAGCAAGTGCATGAAAAAAATTTATGAAAGAAGACATTTCATTTTCTCTTCCTGAACTGACAAAATATTCTATTTAATACAAAGACTAGATAGGAACACCATGCAGCCAACATATACAATATACTAACAGTCTTCCACTCGGTTCTTTTCTAAAAACATTTCTACCATTTAATAGAAATCATTCAATGTTAACATTCAACAAAGCATTCATTCAGCTCATTCTCAACCAGGGTGAAAATCCACTTGTGTGTCTCTTACATGATCTCTGAAATACTGCAGTCGTGCAAGGTATATCCTCCGTGCTACTATCATCCGGAACCAGGACTGAATCTAAAAAAGAGTTAAATGGAGAAATCAAGGCAATTACTAAACAACCTTTAAACTTTTCACACAGTCCTTCTACAGATAACATTGGTCTTTTGATAAAAAAGTAAAAGTGAGCAGCCCACCAAATAATTAACATCCTAAGCCTCATCTTCATCTCCTACTTCTTTCCTTGCTTTTTTCCTAGGGTTTCAAAGCATTTTATGCCTTTTGGTGGGGAAGGTAATGTAGCTTTGTACCATTTTGCTTTCATCTCAATAAATAAAAACCAAGAGGGCAAGGCATTTTGCTGACAGTTGCAATAGGTCAGGGAATCAAAAACCAAGTCCAGGGTTTCTTCCAGCATCCCTTAAAGGCATCCAGGATCCTTTAGGTCTTTACAGGAAAACATGTCCAGAGTTCTCATGAGGGGCTGATTGGGACCTACAGTTTTCCGAGACAATGGGCTTGTGATCCATGGCAAGCACAGCACATTACTAAGGAGCACAATGGATCTAGATGATGTTATTCAATGCCTTCACAGTTTAAAAGGTCTTTTGAATTAATTTCATTTGATTCCAATCTCTCCAGCCCTGCCATTCCAACTCTAATCTGGACTTCCACATTGTCTGCAAGTTCATTTCTGGGCAGTTCTCTGGTTTTTAGCACTGGGCAGTGGGTACCCCAGGGCCTTTTCTTTTTCTAAACTCAGAGCCATCAGCCTGGATCCAGAGCTGGGTTAGACCTGCTCACCTCCCACACACAGGCCCTAATTTAGTTCTACTTCTTCTTGTCACTGGTTTTACATTTGCCTAACAATTAAAGTTTTGTACCATTAAGTTTTGTAAATATTATTAGTGAATATGGTAAGATGCATGTGAAATAACAGTTTTCTCCCAGAGCTTAAATAATCATTTTGGATTTCCTAGAGAAAGAGCATTTACAGGTTATGAAATACTTGCACATTTGATTCTCAAAACCACATAAAGGACCTGAGCCAGGTACAGTGTTTTAACAGACTTGAAGATGATCAGCTGAGTAATGGACATGGGACTCAAACCTGAGACTTAATTCTGACTTCAAGACTCTTATGTATTCTTTTTATAATCTGTATTCCAGGAGCAAAACTAAAACGAAGAGAAAGGTTTAAGTCAAGCACTGGATAAGGTAGGAAGGGATATTTACCTTCACAATGGAATCAGTATTATCAATCAACATTTGCCGCCTGCGCGAATATGCTTTCCGTTGTTTATGTCCCTTCCAACAAGCCTGTGGGAAAGATCAAGTAACAGAATTACTTATGTGTAACAGTTTCCCACTTAATTTTAGAAAGCACAAGAACAGAGTACATCTCAGGAGACACTGAGTTGGAACACTGCCAGGGGCCTTCCCTTCCAAATAGCATGTGGACACCCTCACTGGGAGGTGGACATTATATTGAACAGCATGTACGACTCACAGCTTATCCCAAACTTGGGAAAGTACATTTACCAGGTAGAAGCCCAGTTTCCCATTTGAAAGCTTAATTTTACCAAGGCTCTGGGTGACAAGAGTAATAATAAAATGGAATTGCTCTGAAACATACAAAGAGATGAACTGAGTATTGCTATCATGTGGTAACAACAGAAGATGCTTCAAAGTAATGACTAGTATCTTTACTCCAGCAAGTACCCCACCATGGATGGCCCAGACCAAGGAAGATAAATGCTTGACTAATTTGTAACTCTGGATCCCTGAAAAAAGGAGTGCTGTGATTGATCATTTATTATCTTATCTATTTCTACATAAAGTTTGGTGATGTTTCATCAACAAAGCTTTACTAGGTTATCACCATTAAAGAGAACTTTTATAAGTGACATTTACAAAAACTAGACACAAACTGGTATGTTTAGAATGATTAAATACAAAACTAATTTAAGTTTATTCCAATTCATTTTTGAGAATCTTTTTATTGAAACTTAACTTTGTAACTCACTTCAATTCTCTGGTTTTGTTTTCATGTTAGAAATGAAAGACAAGTTTCTTGTTAAAAAGGACTAATACAAAAAATCAAATTATTTTTATAAATTTCATGTCTACATATGTCAATCTACCTCATCCATTCTTTTTAAAAAAAGGTATGTGGAATTTTATTACCATTTAAAAAATATGTCTTGTAATGATTCAAAACAAAATAGTACAGTAAAAAAATGATCAACTAAGCACTTGTTCCAGACTTCTCCTCTCAATCAAAATCCTTAGAAATGACAGTATTTTAAAGTATTTTAAAGTATTTAAAGTATTTTAAAAAATACTTTCTTCTTTTTTTTTTTAGGTTTTATTTTATTTTATTTATTTTTTTTTAATTTTTTTTATTCTTATGTTAATCCCCATACATTACATCATTAGTTTTAGATGAAGTGTTCCATGATTCATTGTTTGTGCATAACACCCAGTGCTCCATGCAGAATGTGCCCTCCTCAATACCCACCACCAGGCTAACCCATCCTCCCACCCCCCTCCCCTCTAGAACCCTGTTTGTTTTTCAGAGTCCATCGTCTCTCATGGTTTGTCTACCCCTCCGATTTCCCCCGCTTCATTCTTCCCCTCCCGCTACCTTTCCTTCCCCTCCCGCTACTTTACTTTCTTCTTTTTGAAATAATTAGAAACTCACAGGAAACTCCAAAAATAATGGAGTTCCCCTAATGGTAACATCTCACAAATAGGCTTTTAAAGCTATTCACTATAGTCTTAGAAAAGAAAGCATATGGATCAATAACTCTGAGGGATCCTGGAAGACAGAAAGTAGCTGGACTTGGACTTCAAGAGGAAACCACAGAACCAACATCTACAAAAATGTAAGACCATCTACAAACAACGTAGGATGGCTATAACCTTGAGGGAGCCTGGGGCAGCACTCAGAATAACTTTGGGTAAGTTGTTACCTTATCCACTTGTCAAGCAGTGAATAAAATAGCAAAGATGGGAGAGTGGGGTTCAGGCAAAGTACAAAGGAATACAGCCTTTTTGAGGGAATTTAGCAATATCAGATTTAACATTATTTAGTCTTTCACCAAGTATTTCTAATTTTCTTTTATCTAGCCTAAGAAAGGCACCACTACAGAAGAAATATATGTAAGGGTTTTTGCTGCAGCATTGCTTGTAATACTAAACATGTGCATAGAGCAGAATCTTTACAAATGGGGAAACAGATCAACTGCAATTGCACTCCTAGTGAGGGATGCTACATGGCAGTTATGAAGAATGAAAGAGGGTCACATATATTGACTACAGCAATGTTCTGTATCTTGAGGAACAACAGGATCTCCAAGATACAATGCAAAGAAAACAAGGAAATTGTAGTTTGCCACAAATACTATGATATGACCTGTTAAGAAAAAAAGAAAAACATAAATAATATCTATTTCTATGCAAAGAATCTGTACTCAATGCCTAGAAAATGATATACTAGGATATAGTAGAGAAAAGGTGTAAGGTAAAATATGCCTATGTACCTACCACTTTTGTAGCTACTCTACAAAAAAAACTATTAATTTTTTGCTATGTATTCTCTGAAATGGGCAAACATAGGGATATGCATATATACTCTTATTGTAAACAACCTTGTACACACATTATTATGTATTTTGTATGGATTATTCCATCAAGATAGGTTAATAGATGGGGGATTACTGGCTCAATAGTTGATATTTAAAATGGATAGCTACTGTCAAATTGCCCTCCAAAGAGTGTATGATAGACAGTTCTTTCCCCAGGGTTTCACTGAACTGACAAAAATGAAAAAGATTGACGCTGTCCAAAATGACTGATAAAAACTGCTCTTCATTTTTATTTATACTTTGATCTCCAACAAACCTTACTTTCCTGCACATACCTACCCCATTTATAATACAATTGTATTTTGTCTATATACCTTTTAGTACCATATAAGACAGTGTTAAAATTTTTACTTCAACTGTCAAACATAATTAAAGAAATTCAAGAGTAGAAGGAAAATATGTTTACTCACATTTTACTTTCATTGTTTTTTTTTCTTCCTGCTTTTCCAAAATTCTTTCATCATTTTCTTTTTTGTTTAGAGAACTTTCTTTGCTATTCTTTTAGGGCAGGTATGCTAGTGACAAGTTCTATTAATTTTCCTCTTCATCTGAGAATGCCTTGATTTCCTTTTCATTCCTAAAGAATATTTTCGGTGGATAACAAATACTTTGTTGGACAGTTCTTTACTTTCCATGTTGTGCCATTCCTCCTCATCTCCATAGGTCCTTATGAAAAATCTTCTGTCATGAGAACTGTTTTCCCCCTATAGCTAAGCTGTCATCTCTATTTGATTGTTTTAAAGATTTTTAATTTTTTTTTTTTTCAGAAGTTTGTGATGCATCTCTGGGTAAATTTGTTTGACTTTATCCTCTTTGGGGTTTACTCAGCTTCTTGAATCTGTGGTTCTGTGTCTCTGACCACACACAGAAACTTTTCAGACATCATTTATTTCAGGTTTTTTCAGTACTTCCTCTGAAACTCTGATGACACAAACATTCAATCTTTTTTTATGGTCCACAGATGCCTTGAGGCTCTGTTCATTGTATTTTCAATCATTTCTCTCTGTTGTTCAGATCTAGTAATTTCTATCATTCTATTCTCTAGTTCACTAATTTGGTCCTGTGTTCCTTTCATTTTGCTGTTGAGTCCATCCATTCAGTTTTTTATATGTTGTTCTATGTCTTAGTTCTAAAATTTGTTTTTTTTTCCTATCTTCTATTTCTTTGTTGAGACTTTATATTTTTTCCTTTGTTTCAAGTGTGTTCATAATTGCTTACTGTAACATGGCAGCTTTAAAATCTTTGTCAGCTAAATTATAACATCTCTGTCATCTGTATTGGCATATATATTTTTTAAGATTTTATTTATTTATTTATGTGGGAGGGGGGAACATGGAGAGTGAGAAGGAAAAGCAGACTCCCTGCTGAGCAGAGAGCTCAACATGGGGCTCGATCCCAGGACCCCAAGATCATGACCCAGACGAAGGTAGACACTTAACTGACTGAGCCACCCAGGCGCCCCCGTATTGGCATCTATTAATTGTCTTGGTTCTTGAAATGTTTATTATTGTTTGAAATGTGGACAAATCGGATTATTATGTGATGACTAATAAGACTCTGGTTATTATTTAACCTGTTCTAGGTGGTTTTCCCTGACATTGTTCTGGCAAGGGAAGGGGGTGGTGGTGCTGCCTCATTACTGGCAAGGAGGGGTGGAAGTTCAGGTTTTCTACCTAGCCTCTATTGATATCTGAGGTGGGGGCTGCTTATTACTGCTGCGTGGGAGCTGGGAGCTCTAACTACGCCCCGAGGCTGTGCCAATTCCACTTTGCCCAGGAGGGCTGTGTTACTACTCCTCATGTGCTTTCCACTGATAGCAGAAGGCTTTGCCGGCAGGTGGCCTCATTACTACTGGGCTGTCATCAAAGTCCTGACTTTCCACCATGCCTTCTTTGACACCACCTAGCAAGGAAAGGGAGGGCTGCCACATTACGTTTGTGAGCATGGAAATTCAGGCTCTGTGGGTATCTGGGTACCTTGTTAGAGTCTACTAGGGTGGAAGGCCAAGCTCTTGACTTTGTGGCATGAGTGGTAGGTATGGGGTCACAGTTTTTTTTTTTTTTTTCCCTGTGCTGTTTGGCTAGAGTAGAGGGGTTATTGTCTAAAAGTTTTGTCTTTCTGGGCTGCACCTTTCCTGGTCCTTTGGCTACAGATAGCAGGCTTTTGTTGGAGTTTCTGCCTGCACCCACTGGCATTTCCATTTTGCCAGCCTCTGCAGCAACAAGTCTGAGATATATGAAGCTAAAAGAAAACCACAGAACTCACCTCCATGTCGTTCCTTGGGTCTCAAGGTTCCCAAGCCTGTCTGCCTTTCCTCTCTCCATTTTTCACAGTGTTATGTTCGTTTACAAATAATATCTGGGGCTTTTAGCTGTACTTAGAGCAAAGAATAGGGAAAAGTAGCTGTATTCTACATTCCCAGAAGTGGGAGTTAAGCCCAAATAGTTTTTAAGTACCCAATGTTTTAGAGTTTCCTAAACTATTAAGGCCATATGAATTTATTCCTTGATAGATTACAAGATTAAAAAAATCAGAAATGTAAAAAGTAGTTATGATTCAAGAGGGCCACCTGAAAAATTATTAAAACTGAGTTCTTCCAGGTGATTAGTTATAAAATGTATATATATACTTGATTAATTTTCTGCATGTGAAAAATAAACAATACAACAGAAAAAAGATGACATTTATGATAGCAAAAAATAACTAATGGAGTAAACCTAAGAAATAGGAATATATTTAATGCTATATGGTGGGAAAGATGAATAAATGGAAAGATATACTGATTATGGAACTGGAAAATTCATTATTGTAAAGATGCCAATCTCCTCGAATGAACTAAAACCTCAGAAAATTCAGGAACGGGTCTGGAACTTTATCAGCTGCCTTTGCACTAACTATTGAAATGAGCACGTGTTTTTCTCTTTTAAGCTATTATGATGATAAAGAATTATACAGGAAGGTGAATTATTGAGGATTTAAAACTGGAGTGAGCTTCACAGTGCTCTCAAACTGTAATATGTATACAAAATCATCAGAGGGTCTTTTTTAAAATGCAGATTTGAATTTAGTGGGTGTGGGTGGGGGTTCCAGGTAATGACAGTGCTAATATATGCTCTACACTTCAAGTAATAAAGATCTAAGCAAAGATAAAGGATTTTTAGTTGATGGCCCATTTAGAAAATGCCACCATGGGATCTCTCGGTATGGCATTTCTGAGATCATTGGAAAAACTGATCTCTGATGTCATCAACAACTGCTTGCAAAAGTGTCCTGATGGCTATAGAGACTAGGGGAAGGGGACCCTAACTGTGGGTTACTGGATTCCATGGCAAGTTAACTAGTAACACATTCATTGTGATGGGTCTCATTGGTGCTTCCTGTTTTTGTGGGTAGCACTTTTAAAGCACAGAAATGTGGAAAAAAAATATAAAAATATAAATATACCCCATTTTTAAATCCAAACTGGAAAGCAAATAAGGTATTAGCATTAGCTCAAGTTCTTCCTTCTGCTTTTCTGGAATTATCTGAACTCCAGAAACACTGTTAATCTTATTAGCTCAGATTCACAAACCTTCTGAATAATCTGTCATAGTAAAGGCTGATGGGAATATTGATGCATTCTTATATTGGTAGAATGAACCCATTTGTCCATTCTGTACTATTTTTTAATGCACTAAGGATTCAATGCTCAACAAGAGGATTTTCCTGGAGATTTCATTTTGTATTTCATCTCTTTATTGATTATGTAGATTTCTCTGGAATCATTCTACACTTAGGAGTATTTTTATTGTTACCTTCCCAAACCCAGGCAACTTTGCTGGGTATAGAAATTTTGGTCTCTAGAAGTAGAATACTATATGCCTCTTATTTATCAAAATTACACATTCTTTTTCAGTTTGTAAGTTTTTGTTCCACCAGAACTGGCTTTTTTTTTTTTTTAAACTGAAGTCTTTTTTTTTTTTTTAAAGGTTTTATTTATTTATTTGAGACAGAGAGAATGAGAGAGAGAGAGCACATGAGAGGGGGGAGGGTCAGAGGCAGAAGCAGGCTCCCCGCCGAGCAGGGAGCCTGATGCGGGACTCGATCCAGAGACTCCAGGATCATGACCTGAGCCGAAGGCAGTCGCTTAACCAACTGAGCCACCCAGGCACCCCAGAACTGGCTTTTCTTATTCAGTGCTACTAGAACTCCTGTGCTAGGCCATGAGATTGCAGGCTTTTCTTTAAAAAAATTTTTTTTTAAATTAACATATAATGTATTATTTGTTTCAGGGGTACAGGTCTGTGATTCATCAGGCTTGCACAATTCACAGTGCTCACCATACTACAGTGGTGGTATAGTGGTATGGACATAGAGGTATGTCCCTCCCCAATGTCCATCACCCAGCCACCCCATCCCTCCCACCCCCCCTCCACTCCAGCAACCCTCAGTTTTTTTCCTGAGATTAAGTGTCTCTTATGGTTTGTCTCCCTCTCTGGTTTCGTCTTGTTTCATTTTTCCCTCCCTTCCCCTATGATCCTCTGTCTTGTTTCTCAAATTCTTCATATCAGTGAGATCATATGATACTTGTCTTTCTCTGATTGACTTATTTCGCTTAGCATAATACCCTCTAGTTCCATCATTGCAAATGGCAAGATTTCGTTTTTTTGTTTGTTTGTTTTTGATGGCTGCATAATATTCCAGTGTGTGTGTGTGTGTGTGTGTGTGTGTGTGTGTGTGTTATGTGTATACCACATCTTCTTTATCCATTCATCTGTTGATGGACATCTAGGCTCTTTCCATAGTTTCGCTATTGTGGACATTGCTGCTATAAACGTTGGGGTGCATGTGTCCCTTCGGATCACTACATTTGTATCTTTGGGGTAAATACCCAGTAGTGCAATTGCTGTATTGTAGGGTAACTCTATTTTCAACTTTCTGAGGAACCTCCATACTGTTTTCCAGAGTGGCTGCACCAGCTTGCATTCCCACCTACAGTGTAGGAGGGTCCCCCTTTCTCCGCATCCTCTTCAACATCTGTTGTTTCCTGACTTGTTAATTTTAGCCATTCTGACCGGTGTGAGGTGATATCTCATTGAGGTTTTGATTTGGATTTCCCTGATGCTGAGCGATGCTGAGCACTTTTTCATCTGCCTGTTGGCAGTCTGGATGTCTTCTTTGCAGAAATGTCTGTTCATGTCTTCTGCCCATTTCTTGACTGGATTAGTTGTTCTTTGGGTGTTGAGTTGGTAAGTTCTTTATAGATTTTGGACACTAGCCCTTTATCTGATATGTCATTTGCAAATATTGTCTCCCATTCTGTCAGTTGTCTTTTGGTTTTGTTGACTGTTTCCTTTGCTGTGCAAAAGCTTTTTATTTTGATGAAGTCCCAATAGTTCATTTTTGGCCTTGCTTCCCTTGCCTTTGGGATGTTTCTAGGAAGAAGTTGCTGTGGCTGAGGTCGAAGAGGTTGCTGCCTATGTTCTCCTCAAGGATTTTGATGGATTCCTGTCTCACATTTAGGTCTTTCATCCATTTTAAGTCTATTTTTGTGTGTGGTGTAAGGAAATGGTCCAGTTTCTTTCTTCTGCATGTGGCTGTTCAATTTTCCCAACACCATTTGTTGAAGAGACTGTCTTTTTTCCATTGGACATTCTTTCCTGCTTTGTCAAAGATGAGTTGATCATAGAGTTGAGGGTCCATTTCTGGATTCTCTATTCTGTTCCATTGATCTATGTGTCTGTTTTTGTGCCAGTACCATACTATCTTGATGATGACAGTTTTGTAATAGAGCTTGAAGTTCGGAATTGTGATGCCACCAGCTTTGCTTTTCTTTTTCAACATTCCTCTGGCTATTCGGGGTCTTTTCTGGTTCCATACAAATTTTAGGATTATTTGTTCCGTTTCTTTGAAAAAAGTGGATGGTATTTTGATAGGGATTGCATTAAATGTGTAGATTACTCTAGGTAGCATAGACATTTTCACAATATTTGTTCTTCCAATCCATGAGCATGGAATGTTTTTCCATTTCTTTGTGTCTTCCCCAATTTCTTTCATGAGTATTCTATAGTTTTCTGAGTACAGATCCTTTGCCTCTTTGGTTAGAGTTATTCCTAGGTATCTTATGGTTTTGGGTGCAATTGTAAATGGGATCAACTCCTTAATTTCTCTTTCTTCTGTCTTGGTGGTGGTGTATAAAAATGCAACTCATTTCTGTGCATTGATTTTATATCCTGCCACTTTACTGAATTCCTGCATGAGTTCTAGCAGTTTTGGGGTGGAGTCTTTTGGGTTTTCCACATAAAGTATCATATCATCTGCAAAAAGTGAGAGTTTCACTTCTTTGCTGATCTGGATGTCTTTTATTTCTTTTTGCTAATTGCTGTGGCTAGGACTTCTAGTACTATGTTGAACAGCAGTGGTGATAGTGGACATCCCTGCCATGTTCCTGACCTTAGGGGAAAAGCTCTCAGTTTTTCCCCATTGAGTATGATATTTGCTGTGGGTTTTTCATAGATGGCTTTTATGATATTGAGGTATGTACCCTCTATCCCTACACTGTGAAGAGTTTTAATCAAGAAAGGATGCTGTACTTTGTCAAATGCTTTTTCTGCATCTATTGAGAAGTTCTTGTTCTCTCTTTCATTAATGTATTGTATCACATTGATTGATTAGATTGCAGGCTTTTCTAATTAGATGCTGTTTATTAAAAATGATTATGGGTATAAAGTTGGAAGAAAGGAGTTATTGATGAAAATGCAAAAGGAGACAAAATTTTAAGCCATTTATAAGCAGCTTTTTGCAGACAATTAGAGACAGAATGTGTCTACAGAAGTGTCAATCTCCTCTGACTGGTATCAGAACATGTGGGAAAATTTATAACAGCCATCTTTTTGTTATTTTTTTTCTTACCATAAATATATTTTCTGTGTAATGCATATTTAACAAAGTACTCTTTCAAAATATCTAGACCTCAGAGGCTACTGCTCTGTTTTACAGATTTTATAACTGTCAATCTCTAGAAAATTTGGCTTGCTAAATCGGTTGCCTTGCTTGGTAATTGGGCATCCAGGACAGTAATATTCAAATTACCAACTCCAACTTCTGAAGCACAAATTCTTGTGTGGTCTCTTAGCCAAGAAAGCCCTCAACATTGATCTCTTTTCATTCTCAGCTTCAAGGTAGAAAATCCACTGATCTTCTAGAGTAGTCACTTACATTAAACCAACATGATGAAGAACTGTCCCACCAGTTCATCCCCTTCCTCCCCACCTGCAGACTCTCCTGCTGCTCTGGACCATCTGAAGGTTGCTTCAGAGAAGCTTGCTTCTCTTTCTGTGCCAGGATGCTGTGGCACTCTCTGAAGTTCAGTAATTCCCTAACTCCCAGGGCTAAGTTTGGGTGTTTGTCACTATTATGATTTTTCCTAAGAAGTGGCATTCCAGCATTCCTCAGTTCAAGGAAAAAAAAACAAAACCAAACCACAGCTATCTATTTTTCCCCATTCAGTTTTGCTGATGTCTTCCCTTATCATAACAGCAGTCTCAATGTTGGCTCTGCTATCTGTCCTTGGGGCCATCAACTCCTCATATCTGACACTACTGAGCACCTAAGGGCTGCACACTGTGCCAAGTCTGTTATGTCAATGATCCCATTTGATTCTCAGAGCCCAGCCACAAAATGAGTATTATCATTTTCAGATGAGAATGACATTTCAAATGATCTATTCTTTTCCTCAACTTTGAGAGTTTTCTCAAGCTGTCCACATGCTGCAGTTATTCTCAGTGTTGGTTGTGCATTCTGCAATCGTGAGTTCATTTACATTCTATAATGTCACTATTTCTTTCTTCCTCTTTCGATATCAGTTGTCTTTCGACGTTTTGTCTTGTTTCACTAAGTCCATGTCTTGTTCAATTCCTTGAAAGCATGAAAGAGCTTCAGCATAAAAATTCTTCTGTCTCCTGGACTAAGAGTGTCCTTAAATATTAGTTTACTTAATTTATATTTACAACTTATATTCATTTTCCTTTTTTTCGAGATAAAATACTACTTTTTTTGAAAAGATTTTATTTATTTATTTAATTGCCAGAGAGAGAGACAGAGCGAGAGAGGGAACACAAGCAGGGGGAGTGGGAGAGGGAGAAGCAGGCTTCCCGCGGAGCAGGGAGCCCAATGTGGGGCTCAATCCCAGGACCCTGGGATCATGACCCAAGCCGAAGGCAGTCGCTTAACCAACTGAGCCACCCAGGTGCCCCATAAAATACTCGTTTTTGTTTGAGATTATTTTCTGGCTCACTCATTTGTAAATGTAGACATTACCAGGGCCTTCTCACTGCTCAAAAATAGTATGGCATTTTTCTCTCTCACTGCTCTCAAGAGATTCTCTGTCTCTCTACAGGGAGAGAGATAGGACACCTTACCTTACAGGGGGAAAATCCTATGAATGACAGTGACTTTCTCATGAGACACCTTGGGTACCTTCTGATATATTCCATAAGTACTGAGACAGAGGACTGGCTAATGACGCCATATATTCTCTGTACTACTATTCAGTTCTTTGGGAGGAGACCGAGGGTGGTGGAGCTGGGGTGTGGCTACCCTCAGCCTGGGAGCCTTCTCTCTGAATTTGTTAAGACTACTGTGTCTGGGACTCATTCAGCCAGCTAGGAAGATTGAGCTCTTTTATGGAGCTCTTTTATGGAAAAGTCCTCACATTTCAGATCATTCCCCTAGTTCAGGGTAGATTGGCCACACTGACAAAAAAAATGAGAGTAGCATAATCCCCTTTGGTTCATGGTCTTCTGGTTTAGTGGGTCAGCAAGTTTCTGCTGAATCTGTATTCATCTCTAGTCTATAGCTTGCCCTTATACCTCCTGCCCTCCTCCTTAGAAAACCCTCAGAAGAGTAGGAAAAAAAAAAGGAAGGAAGGGCGACTTCACAGTTCTATGGCTTCTTCTTCAATATTATTGGCTCTGCTAAGATGGAGGAAAAAAGGCTCCAGATCATTGCTTCTGCCCTTCTCCCAAGCCCTCTCATGACTTCGGCCCTGGGTCCCAATATCAGATGGATTTTATACCAGTGTGCTCCAAAGAATGTTCTCCAAATACAATACAGCTCCATGCCCGAGAGTGGACAGCTTAGGGTTGGTCCAAATTGTGTCAGGTTGGCTGACAATCTATAATTCTGTGTAAAATTAGAGCCTTAGCATCAGTGTAGAGGATCTTATCTTCAGGCTTTTTTTTTTCACTTCCTGTATGTTTTGCCTGCCATTTGTTTAAAGAAGAATAAAGTGGAAAACTTACTGGTTCAGCTAATAAAAATTCTTTGTCAGGCTCATGAAAGAAATTTCTTCTAAAAATTAATCATTTCTGCCTTCTAACATCTTAAGTTCTGAACAAATCCAAATATTTGAGCGCCTATCATACACAAGACACAAGAATATAAAAATTTAAAAACGTTATTTCCTGTCTTGGACAATATTATAGTGAGGTGAAGGAAGCAGGTAAGTACACCAATGATCACAAAAGAGGAATCTTCAACTTAAAAACTTCCAATGTGGGAAATTTCTTAGTTATTGGCCAATGCAAAAACCCACCAAATGCTTCCCGTCAATAATAGTATCACTTTGGATGCACAGAAAAAGACACATAGTCCTTTGGAAGCCAGCATGGTGGTTGGTAGAGGGTGGTAGCGAAATACAGAGGAGAAAACATCTAAATTTGGCCAGTCCCTCTCCTGGCAACCAGAAAGTTCAGAGTAGTCATGCAAGCTTAAGAACAGCTCAAAACCAACCAGTCAGGAAAGGAGGATTTCTCCTGCAGGCCTAAATGAAGAGTATGTAAGGGAGAATGTATTCTTGGAGAGGCTAAATCCATTTCATTAGCTCTTCTGTTCTGTCTAGAAGAACATAGAAACAGGGGCCACTCAACATCCATTAGCCACCGAAACACCAATTCATAAAGCACCCGGTTTAGAGAGTAGATGATACAAGGAGATCCAGCTTCTTAGAGAAACAGGATTTCAACTCCGATCTCAGGAGTCCCTCTGGCTCCGACTAGGTTGGTGGCAGGCAGACCTTTGCAAGTCCACAGTGCCCCTTGATGGTCTCCAAAGGTGAAAAATCATTTAACGTCTTTCCCATCTCTGAGCCTTACTAAAGCAGATTTGGGGGCAATGATTAAGGGAGAAATCTGCAGTCAGATTTGTTAATTAGAATGCTGGTGGTTGACTGTCATACTGTCAAATGAAGCATCTTCAGGGGATAGGACAGTTTGCTGTAACTAGTGGTAGGTGGCTCACATACCTGTATTTTGACCACATGCTTTTCTTGTTCATACAAATATGATTTCCTAGCTTCATATTCTTTCCTAAGAAGGGATCCTGCACTTGTGGCTTGAAGGCGAAGAAGCAAATCATCAGACGCAGACCACATCTTCTTGCGAGCGTAATCTGTTGTGACTTTCTCAACAATGTCCTGGCAAGAGATATTTCTTATGGTTACACTTCACACATCAGGTGAAAGGAGCATAGAGAACAGCGTCTGGAGATTATATCTCTGAGAAAACGATATGGGTAACTCTTTCCGGCCTGGTTTAAAAACAGATTTGACCAGAGCCAAGGGATGAACTGGCTTAGCTTCTTTCTAGCAACGTGCTTTTGGAATCCTCTGAACTTGGTGCTCAGGTGCTCTGAGAATTTGGTTGAGCGATCTCAGGATCTGGAGGCGGAGGTGCCGGCAAGGACCAGGTGTGAGGCCTGAGCTCCAGAATGTAAACGGGACAAGGATGATTACAGTATGAATATGCATATGCATCACCTCCTCCCTCGCCAGGGCTGCCAAGGAAAAGACTGCAGTGGCCAGGAAGTCTTCTGGCTCCTCTGCCCCCTTTCTTGTCCAGGCCAGAGTAGGCAGACCTCTGCAAAGAGCCAGGGGCTCAAAATAAACTTGGGGGAAAATAAAAGACTTGGGGCAGAAGGAAAGGGGGTGGGAGAGGAGAGACAGGCACTACCATGACCAGACAGGGGAAACTCTGTCTGAACGAGAATGAATGAGGGAAAAGGAGGAAGGGGGGACTGTGAAAAGTCTTTATGTGGATTACGAAGTGGGTTTGCTTTTTATGTTCTTTGAGAGATGCAAGCCAAGACTGGACTCACTTCCATGGCTGATGCTCTCATCCGGTGTGACTGCAATCAATGGGTGGCTAATTAAAAAAATTAAAACTGACATCATAAAAAATGCTTAAAAACCTTCAAAAGAAAACATTTTCACATTCATGAAATCAGTACTTTTAGACTGTCTAGAAGAAATAATTTTTTTAAACAGTGTAGATCTTCCACTTTTTAATAATCCTAATAGAATGATGCTCAATTTCACAAAGTTACTCCTAAGGCATCTTTGGACGCCACTGGAGCTATTGTTAGCTCCGAATTATAACCCTTTGATGCTGCTTCTTCACAGTTTGATACGTCTTTTCAACTACAGCATCTGGTTTTTACAGTTTCATTTTTCTACAAAGTAGCACTGATAATGCACTGCCACCTTAGTATTTTCTTGTAAACTGTGGCAATCTTGAATATTTGAAATTAGTTAATTAACTATCTTCTTGTCATTCAGGAGTTCTGGTGGCTCTCTCAGCCCCAGGCCATAGGTTTTTCTCGGAGTTTTAGCAAATATACTGGTGATTCCATCCACAAAGTTGCTATACTGCAGTATCTTTGATGCTGGTGACTTTTAACAATTTTGTAAGACCTACATTTGTGTGTTCTTTCTTTCTTTCTTTTTTTCCGAAATGGGACTAAACTATTATTAGTATTTTCTCTTTGAACATACTACAATGCATGCATCAAACAGCAATAGTCACATCTTGTGGGTCCAACTTTGGTCTCAAGTCCAAAGCAATCTTGTGAACATCTTTTCAAGAGTATTTCCCCCCAGAAAGCATTACTGACTTTTTAAAGGACATACATGTCTCTGTGGGAGGCTGTGAGGGGGAAAGAAATAAGACTTTCCCAATACTGACAACCAAGAAATTATTACTAACTGAACTTTTGGGTCAGGGCAAACCTGAAGATTGATTTCTTAGGATCATGTACCATTCCAAACAAGCTACAGAAGCTTTCTTCCCCTTGATCTGTCTGGTGGTGGTATGCCAACACAGAAATAATCGTAAAAGTTAGTAGCCACGCAACCACATCCAACTGCATTCAAGACTTTACTCTAGGGGCGCCTGGGTGGCTCAGTGGTCAGGCGTCTGCCTTCGGCTCAGGTCATGGTCCCAGGGTCCTGGGATCGAGCCCCGCATCGGGCTCCCTGCTCAGCGGGGAGTCTGCTTCTCCCTCTCGCTCTGCCTCTCCCCTGGCTTGTGCTCACTCTCTCTCTCTCTCAAATAAATAAATAAAATCTTTAAGAAAAAATAGTATATTTTTTTAGACGTAGTTTTTTTTTTTTTTTGAAAAGCTCAGATTAACTTGGTGGCTATACATGGGTGTTACCATAACCTTGAGAAAATACAGTATTTAAGGAGATTTTGCTTTATCTAGGGCTTGCTTATTGATCCCTGCCCCGCGGGAAGCCTGCCTCTCCCTCCCCCACTCCCCCTGCTTGTGTTCCTGCTCTCGCTCTCTCTCTCTCTGTCGAATAAATAAATAAACTCTTTAATAAAAAAAAAAAGAGACTTTATGTCCGGCCTTCGATAAATCCGTTATTTCCTCCCATCACTTCCATGATTCAAAAACAGAAAGGCAATCACACTTATTTTTTCATAGTACGGTTTCATTAAACACGAACCTCCTACCTCAATTTCTTTTGCCATGAGCCATGATTCTTTAGGCGAGTATGGTTCAGGTGTGACCCAGGAACTCTCTTTTGAATCGATGTTGTAGTAGTACTCATATTTATCCTGCAGGCTAAGCTTGAGCCATGAACCTTCAGTAGACACTAAAGAAAGAAGTTTGTTACATTCTAGAGTGAAACACTGAACTTTTCAACATTAATGTAGTTTCTCCAACACACAAAATAATCTAATGAACAATTGTTCACCAAGCATTCAGATGGCCTAAATAAAAAAAAAAAAAAGAGAGAAATGACTCACTAAAATGAGTGAATTCTATGTTTTCAATGGCAGCTCTCAATTCAGCCAAATCAAGAGGAGGACAGAGGGATGTCTAATGCTAGGGCTCTGGACCTCAAACGTCTCATGAGGATGAGAAGAGTCATAAATGGCCAACAAGAAGGAAAAACAAAGAATATATGTCCTTGGTAGATGTGAACAGCACGAAAAATGGACAGAAAAGACCAATGAGCAAGAATCTTTTTGCTTAGAAAGTCTTCCAGCAACTTCTCTGAGAAGGAGTGACCTGGAAGGACTGTGACCCATTATTTAGGGAAAGCCAATGATCTTCATTAAACCAATGCAGAAGTGACTCATCTTTACAGACAACTTTATCTAAAGTAAAAACTGGCATATGCAAACACTAAGGTCACTAAGTACGGAGAAGGAAAATGTCCTGGTTTGCCTCACCTTGCTCTACATGACCACACAAAATGAGAAAAAAAAAATTGCAGAAAGGACTTAATTTGGGGAGCGGGGGGGAGGATGTACTAGAAAAAAAAAATCTACAGCATTCATGGCTTAATTAGTTAAGAAGAGTATCTCCTCCTCATGAATCCATGGGCTTTACTTCCTATTTAGAAATGTTTATTTTGCTGAATGGCCATGATTCCTGTCCCAGACCAGCGAGGTAAAACAACCACAAAAATAAACATAAAAATGATCTGACCTGGATCAATCTAAACCAACTGCTGTCAAGTGAGCCTTGGAGTAAATGTCTTTATAGGGAAATCGAAGTTCAAGTGAATTTCCTTATAGAATATTTAAATGGATTCAAATAACTAAGCAGGGGTAACTTCAAGGCCTTTGAATGTGTGTTGATTCTTTATTTGGTTTTAAGTGCTTCTCAACTGTTCTGTGTGTCACTGCCCAGGAAAAGAGATGTATCTCTTTCCAAATGGGCAGACAGCTGTTATCTGTGTAGAAATGCTGGCCTACTAGAACATATATTGTACAGTCAAATGAGGATGATCACAAGTAATCATTATGGATCTGAGGTAACTCCTAGGTTTCTGAATTGGGAATCTGGGGATATATGACTACATGCACCAGAACATGGCACAAAGGAAGAGGAGTAGGCAAGGGTAGTGGACAGAAGATTAATTAAGCTTAGGCCAAGATGGACTTGAAACTGAACTGAACCCCTGCATTAGTACTGTTGCATAAGTCTTTTTCCATGAAGGATGAGGTAGGGGACACTATGGTGACTCTGGATGAAGAGATGTGAAGGGAACAGAGAGGAGCTCAAAGGTGAGCAGATGCCAAGTTAGAAAGAAGGGCCAATAACCCTCCTCACACTTCATTAATGGGCAATTTGCTGAATTGAGGGGTGCAATCTCTGAGTTGGAAATACATCAGATAAACTTAGAAGTACATAGTGTACTATGGGAAAGACCTCCCGTTGAACTAAAAAAACCCTTTTTATCCTCCAATTCTACTTCTTGGGCCATTCACATAGCTTCCCAAAGAAGAGTAGTCCATGACCTATGACGTGGTGCAAATAAACACTAGCCTGTGAGTCAGGAGACACTTGGATCCTTGATAGGACATGAAGTGCTCAGTAACAATCTACTAAAGGAACGGTGGACTATCAAAAATTAACCTCTTTGGGTTTGTCATAGTCTCCCTCTGACCACAATCTCATGAATATGTTTCTAAATCTGAAAAATGAGTATAAGGCTCATGATCTCAAAGCTACTCTCCAGAGCTAACACTTCATGGTCTGCCATTGGATTGAACAGGCATAAATACTTGCTGAGGTTATTGATCTGATCCCTTGGAGACCAGTTCATTCTACTTTATTCCACATTTTCAAAATTACTCTTTACTCCTACTTAAGATTGTGCAATCATGTACCATTTGTTTCAAAAAGGATAAAGAGAAATATTAGTGTCAAAATCAGTTTGTATCACTAGAGAAATGGATCAATAAGCAAGCCCTAGATAAAGCAAAATCTCCTTAAATACTGTATTTTCTCAAGGTTATGGTAACACCCATGTATAGCCACCAAGTTAATCTGAGCTTTTCAAAAAAAAAAAAAAAACTACGTCTAAAAAAATATACTATTTTTTCTTAAAGATTTTATTTATTTATTTGAGAGAGAGAGAGAGTGAGCACAAGCCAGGGGAGAGGCAGAGCGAGAGGGAGAAGCAGACTCCCCGCTGAGCAGGGAGCCTGATGCAGGACTCGATCCCAGGACCCTGGGATCATGACCTGAGCCGAAGGCAGACGTTTAACCGACTGAGCCACCCAGAAGCCCGAGACAAACAAATATTTTAGAAATGTTCATTTTAAAGCAGTATTTGTCTTAAAATTAATACAATACTACAGACAGCGTCATATTCAAAATGACATTTAGTTGGTGTTAAATGACTAAAAAGCTTACCACTTTTAGATTTGTGCTCTTTTGCCTTTGCAAGGGCATCATAGTACTTGTCAGCACATTCAGGGATTATGTCATTTGTGTTAGACATAGAAGACTTCAAAACAGACAAAATATCACTTGGCTTTTCTTTCTCCAAACACTGATTAACATCGATGACCAGTGTAACCCCTGCATCATGGGAAAAAAAAAAGTTTCTCTTAATGGTTATCTTCTACTTACCCTAGAGATGTGCAAAGATACAATTCAACCTTTCAGGAACGCATTGGCATTAAACCTTTTTTACCCTTTCGGAGTACGCAACACATATACCCAAGACGGTCACCAACTCACCTACCAGTTTAGGTTTTAAGAAGAACAAGGTCCCACAGAAGCACAGTTTATTAAAAATCATGGTATTACCAGGTTACTCTCATGTGGTGTGAAGACACTAGGTCCTACTCACTGTAGTGATCTCTAAGTGGAGTAAATGCATACCAACAGTAGATATGCAGTCCTTACGTAGGTCACTAATCTTAGGAAGACATTTATTTATTTTAGAATAAGTAAAAATCCTGATATTCTCTTGTATAGCACTAGTACACTTCACAAGATTTGTCATTAACCACCTAAACACATGTTCTAGAAAGGCAACAGGTATAGCTGAGGGGCATACACAATCAACTTAATTCTGAAGCTAATTCAGACCTAGAAAACATCTTATCCCATTTTAAGTTTCTGTCTCTCCCCATAAATCAAACCACACTGAACTCTTGGATGTCTAAACAAAGTTAACATGGTGAATTCTTTATTATCCACTTTAGTTCCAGCTAAGAATATTCTGGCCTAACCAATGAAAGTACTGTTTTCACAAACCATAAATGCACTGAGTTAGAAATCTAGAACGAAAAAATGGAAGGAACCAGGTTAAAATACTTCATAGACAAAAAAAGTTTTTGATGAAAAGGGGAGAGGTGGATATTCTTTTCTTTTTTTTTCTAACACACACACATGTCAAACTCTACCATACACATGCTTAATGGTATATTGATGTCATCAAATTATGTTCACACGTACATGGAAGTACAAAAGCTGAAGGGGCAAGAAAAATGGAGTTTGACTCTCAACAGTGTAGAATCAAGGTCACACAAATCTGGAAGAGTACCTATAGAATCAAGAACTTCTATAGCAAACTTCAACTGCTGCAGAACAAAAGGCACAGCAGTATGCTCTTGTGTTTATAAGAGTTAATAGGAATGGATCAACAGTTCCCCTTTCCTCTTCTCCAGGAAAGCTTTCGAGGATGGGACAAATGTGGTCCTGGTGTTTGAGAGGTTTGTGGTCTCAAAGCAGCAGGAGGGACAAGTAAATGACAAAGAATCCTCATGTGAATTACATCTGACAGCTTCAACTAACCCAGTAGAATGGTGTATTCCTTAAAAGATGGGTATAATAGGGCGCCTGGGTGGCTCAGTCGTTAAGCGTCTGCCTTCGGCTCAGGTCATGATCCCAGGGTCCTGGGATCGAGTCCCACATCGGGCTCCCTGCTCGGCAAGAAGCCTGCTTCTCGCTCTCCCACTCCCCCTGCTTGTGTTCCTGCTCTCGCTATCTCTCTCTCTGTCAAATAAATAAATAAAATCTTTAAAAAAAAAAAAAAAAAGATGGGTATAATAAAGGCACCCATTTCTTGCATCTAGAAATGTGCTTTATCATGGAGTACTGACCTGTGAGTGGTGGGCCCACAGGTTCATTTTCTAGGTAACTGAAGCTTCTTCTTCCTCTTAAAAGAACCATTTTCCATGAAAAATCTAAAGCCCTGGAGAAAACCCTAAGAGAACAGTGTCTCTTCCTGCTCATCATTTTATCCACAGTCCCTGGTCCACAGTAGGTGCTTAATGTTTGCTGAGGGCTGCCAGAAGAGTCCTTCTTGTCACTATACTGTGCTATAATACCCTGAGTGGTTCAAGTACTATGGAGGTGTTTGGGCTTCTTTGTTCCCGCACTAAATGGCCTCAAACCCCTCTGCTTTTTCATTGCCCCCTCCTGCCCCACCAGTTCTCTTCTTGCTGCTGTGTTTGCACGGAGCAGCCAACACCTAACTGCCTGGTAATTCGTGGCTTCTGATGTGCTCTGAGCTGGGAAGAGACACAACCAAACTTGTTAGTGTTATGCCTGAGAGAAGAACACACAGGCTCCAGGTATCTGTCCGAGGGGTCTCCAACGAGTAGAGGAAACCAGGTCCAGGGCACAGGCTTTGAGACATCGATTTTGATTGCTTTTTTGCTTCATCTGTAGGATGTGGTTTAGTTCCAGATAATTGAAGATGTCAGATAAATGGTCTACATAAAGTCAGGGATGTTTGTGGTAAAGAACAAATTAAGAAACCTCCCATAAATCTCCTAAGAGACCCGAAAGAACTGTTTGTGTTACATCTTAAGCCATATACTGGCAGTCTTTCTCTAAGGCATGTATTCTCTCCCAAGAGGTGAAATAATCCCTAGCAGGGCAAAAAATTGGTTCTTTGGGGGGGAGGGGGCAAAACATCTTTTTGTGTATAAAGCATAGGCCTACATATGGTACATGAACAGATACACAATTTATCTGTGGTATTAAAATATCATGGTGGGAAGTACTTAGGGAAAATCTATCTAGAAAGATTCCTTGGGGTACAATGATGGGAGAAGGTTGGGAAACACTGCTCTCAGGAGTCAAAAGTAGAGACAGACCTACTTTAAGAAAACAAGAGGCTCCAGTGGACATGAACACGGGCCCAAACGTAGGAGACTTGAGTTACTCTGTCCTTTTAAGTCTTGTCTGTGGTAAAACATATAGGGCAACACTTTTTCTTTTATTGGATTATCTGGGAGTGGGTTTGAGGCTTACAACATGTGACAAGAATCTGTTTCAAGTCTTCATACAAAGAATGAAGAATGCTTTTAAAGGTAAGATTAAACTCCTTTTTGACAAACTGGAAAATTCTCATCTCGATGTCAGAATATAGAAGGTTTTACTTCAGAACATCTTTTTGGTATTATTTATCATAGAAGATACTACGTCAACTCTTCCAAGGCACAGGACAGAAGTGGAAGACAGGATTTTAGATGTGTAGGTCGGGAGTACACCATCACACATAGCTGAGAAAGCCTCTGCCTTTCAGAGTCAGTAGAACCATGAGTGTCTCAATGGAAAAAACAGAACCAACTTCACACTTTCAGGCCACAGGTAGTAAGAACATGAAAAAAATGAATGAAATGACTTCTAAATTGGTTTGATTTCTAAGAGAAAAAGGGTAACCCTTTCAGGCTGTTTGAGTGCCTATTTTTACCGCCTCATTTCTTAAAAGTATTTCTTCAAACTATGGCTTCCTTTAGGTTTATATTTAAATTTAAATCTCTTAAGGACACATTTCAAATTTATTTTATTTTTTCCTAAGGATTAGAGTGCTAGAACGGAAAGACTTCAAAGACCCTAAGGGTATAAAAGCTCAGGTTGGAGGAAGGCACATATTTTTCCAGGCTGAGGAAATAAAAACCAGATGTTCCCCAGGGATGCTTCCAAAGTTTCAAAGCACATCTGTGGGGGCAAGACTAAGGTATCTCAACAGCATTCTACGACCTTACATCCTAATTGTGCCATGAATGGACAGGTTAATGAACAACACTTCCAGGAATCTTCATTTAGGTAGGTTACTTGTATATGCAGAGTGTTAGTGTATCATTCTCGAAGCTACTCTAGAATGCCATGTGATTTTTCACACTACTCCTCTATGAAAAGAGAGGCTTAGAATAAAATTAAAATCTTAATCATATGAGCCAATGAAGGGATTCGGCCAGGTGCGGAGTATGTCTATTCCACTTTGGCATTCTAGACCTGGGGAAGTCATCGTGGCTGGTTTGAGGACCCACTGGAAGAGAGAGCTAAAACCCCACTGATCACCTGACCTCCGTGAGCCCCTACTCTGACTGGTGGACCACAGGGATGTTTTGGGTTTCCTGGAATTAGTATCCGTTCAGAGCCAGGGTCCTATAATCCCTGAAAAGTCTGACTGTGTCCTTTCACCTCAGCACAGCCACCACAGTCAAAGATCGTAGACCTCTTTAGGGGAAGCCTGGAAGAAAGATGAACTGTGTAAAGTTTTGATAGTGTAGCAGTCCGTTCTCAAGAGGACTGGGTCTCCCCTTCATTCAAGGGGTTCTTGGTCTGTAAATGATTAAATACGGGAATTGATTTAGGGGACGAGACTCTCTGCTCTTGTTATTCAAGTTACACTTCTGTTCATTTGACCTAGAACTCTTCTTCCACTTGTATAAATCAAGTATGAATTTAGGAGACGGTCTGTTTCATTTCTAGGAACACCATGGTCAATCAGCCAATTCCATTGGTCTCTGTGAGTCAGATTATTCTGAGGACGGCTTTGACTCTGCTCTCCACTACAGCAACCACACCCACTTGCCTTTGGTGATTAAGAGCTGCCACCTGGCCTCTAGGGCCTGCCGCAGACTTTGGACTTGCCAGGCTCTCCACAATGGCATGAGCCAGTTCCTTAAAATAAATCTCCCTCTTTCTCTATATATGTGTGTATATAAATACTACATACTTTCCAGAGAAACAACTATTTATCTACACACACACACAGATACACACAGATATAGGACTATATATATAGCTGTGTTTTTTTTTCCCCCCCCAGAGAAAAATATGTATGTAGTTCTGTTTCTCTGGAAAATCCTGACTAATACAATGGAAGACATGGAAGGGAGGAAAGGCATTTACTAAGCAGATTGGGCTAGTTTCCTAAGGACCAAGATAAAAAAAGGGCTTGCTCACACTACAAATTTCAGAGTTTAGGAACCATTTTTTGCTTTCTGGATTTTGTTCAGCAACACCCGCACATTTCACTAGTTAGCCCCTAATCACTGAAAAGAGTGCCACCACCAGTGAAGCTTATTTTTGTATAGACACTCAACAACTGAAATTGCTAAGGATCCAAATCTTTTCAGATACTAAAACTACAGAAGTTAAAAAATTATTTAAATAAAAAATAATTCAGTGGCTTAACCAGCAAGGCACATGGGGCCAGCAAAAGGAGATGAGGGCTTACATTGTTTTGCTTTGTCCTTGTCCATGTTGGCCTCATTGACCGCATGCTGTATCTCATCCAGCCAAAGAACTTTGGAAACACTCTCCGAGTCCTGGGAATATTGTCACAGAATAAAAGAAAGAATAGTGAATGATGATGAAACAGAATCAGTAACTGCTTTTCAGGAGCCTATTTTTTATAATTTCTACAAACTCTCATTCAGCACCTACCAAGCACTGTCATAACACTGTACAAACTTTTAATGAAATAACCCCCAAATCCAACCTCTTCTCCCTTCTCTACTGTCACCCCTTTAGTCCAGCCTACCATCATATCCCACCTGGACGGGTGCATTGGTCTATTTGTTTTTGTTGCTTCCAAGACTGCCCTCTACCACAGTGGTCCTCTACAGGGGAGCAGATGATCTCTTCAAAATGGACATCTCACTAGACAATCCCTCTGCTTAAACTCCTCCACAGGTTCTCCCCTGCATGTAGGAGAAAACAAAACTCCCTTCCCAGGGACTGTGGGGATCTAGCGATCCAGCCCTGCTGACCCCTCTGGCTTCAGTCACACTCTTCTATTGCCTGTCCCAGACGTGCACACCAGCCTCCTTCAGATCCCAGCATTCTACCCCGGCTGTGCGGTTGTTGATTCTTTCTGACCCTTCAGGCCTTAATTCAAATGTCACCTCCTCCTCAAAAGCCTTCTCTGAATACTCTCTCCCTTAATCACTAACTGTGGTACCCAAGGTGGCCCAGAGTACCACAGGATATTTTAAATTTGAGGGAAATACAATGACATTTATCAGACAGAGAGACAAAAATAAGGCAAAGAACCCTCAAGGAGCTAACAGTTTAGTAGAAAAGATACATTTATGTAAAAATAATTATAATACAATGTGATCATGGTAATAACAGCTGTAGATACATGATCTACAGTCAAGAAAGGATTAACTTATATAGGGGTGAATTACAGGGGGGAGAAAACAGTAGCTAAGGACAGCTTCAGAACAGAAGTGATAAAAGCAATCAAAAGGTATTAAGTTATCTTTACGATTCATTTTACTTTTGGGTTGGTTGAGATGATCATACTACAAACATGGTGCTGGCATATAATGTAACTAAATGGGACTTCCAGACAGTAACTGCCAAGATTACATAAACTTGCCCAAGATTACAAGTAAATACTATCAGGAAAAATTAAATATTTTCAAGGAAGAAGAGACATTTATTTTTAAACAATTGGAGACATTTGCCCATGTGTAGTATTAAGTGTCATGTGCTAAATGCAAAAGCAAGGCTGTGATGAACAGAAAGTAGCTCATCAGAGCTATGGAGAACCAGCTCCATCATTTCAGACTCATGATAGATGGATGGGTTTCAGGAAGGAGAAATAACAT
The DNA here is from genome assembly GCF_002201575.2 of Neomonachus schauinslandi. Classification (NCBI taxonomy): domain Eukaryota; kingdom Metazoa; phylum Chordata; class Mammalia; order Carnivora; family Phocidae; genus Neomonachus; species Neomonachus schauinslandi. The sequence goes on along the minus strand of NC_058409.1, from coordinate 54,886,213 downwards.
GCAGCAGCTCCTCCGGCAGGCTTCAATACTATTTCCCTCAGAGACTTACCTGAGATAATGTTTGCGGAAAGCACTCTGAAATGAGACAAATACAGCCTAAAAACTACATTCCATACAAGTTCATTTATATATGTTTCAGTGTTTTTGAAGAGTATTTACCAAATTCCTCCATAACTTATCGCTATAGAAGATACACCATACAAACTTTTGCCCAGATGAGAAGTTAACAATCTCACTTCAAAGCTTAAAGTATCTGTTTTATAGGGCAAACCAAAGAGAAACTGACAAAGCAAATGAATTTAAGTCAACAGCTTAAATCATGACTCATTACACTAAAGGATGCTTAGAGTTAAATACAAAACCAGGAGTAAAAACTGAATCCTACTAGTTTAAGGTCTCCTTTTAAATTGCTCACTAGAAGTCTGGAACTATATTTATAGGATGGTCAGGGTTCCACCTCTAGCTAAAGAGCCAGATTGAGCATATGAGTTACAAATGGATTAAGTAAAGAGAAGTTAGACCATCTGTAAATCAAGACATAAATTCCTGAATTTAGATGAGTCCTAGACAATTTTAATTAAACAAAAAAGTACCCCTTTCAATATTTTGTGGCACTTTGGTTTTTATTTCTGCAGATAAAATAACTTTTGGTCTCAGCTTCTGTTACCATATATTATGTAGTTGAAATATCTGACACTGACTTTTGATTGCAAAACTCTTCCTGTGACGCAATTTAATCAAGTGTGAAAAGTTTACACAGATCAATTCCTTCCTGGCTTATCCCTCAGCCTGTAAGTCTTAGGTGAAACCTGCACTTTCTGATTCTTGCTGCATTTTATATGCAACATGCTGTTGGATCGTTTGGCTTAGTGTTTAACCTTAAATTGTGTTAATTACAGAAAAACCTGTTATAATGCAGTTTGTTTGTTTTTTTACTAAACATTAAATCATATCCTCCAGGAAGTAACTACTCACAAAGGCTTATATGTTGTGCAACAATGTGATCATACTAAATACTATTGAGTTGTACACTTAATAATGATTAAGATGGTCAATTGCATGTTACACTTATTTTGCCACAATTAAAAAAAGAAGCTTTTTATAGACCTGCTCACCAACAACCATGGAATAAACAGAGTTCTCTGCGTTTCAATGTTGTATCATGATTTCAGTTTAACCAAGTATGTTGAGTTACGGCAAAACAAAACACCATAAAACCAAGTCTGGCCAAGGAGTGATGACAAATTCAGACCAATGTGACACTGATGGAGAATTTTCAAAGTAATCAAGCTCTGACATTTAACTTCCTAAAAAATGCTTGCTTTCCATAATTCATTTCATTTATAATTATGTAAAGAGTTTAAGAATTACGATTTGAAAGAGCTGGGAGGATAAGGAAAGGATAAATTCTGACAGCTCAATTACTGAGTAGAAATTACACTCTGGGAGTGTGTTTTTTATAAATGTATAAAATTGAGATAGGTGACAGTCTCAGAACTAACTGCTACTCAACATCTACTGTCAGCTTACTTCTGGAAAGGACTGTATGTTACCTACATTCTTTCCATGCACAGAAGTATAATGGTTGGGGATTACAGCATCTACTCTGAACGGATTATTAGGGGTGGGTAAGAATTAAATGATTTTCTCTGGGGATAAAGTAATGTGCTCAGAGGCTCAGCCTGAGTCATGCACACTGCAACATGAGCACCGTCACACCCTTTCCGTCCAGAGGACCTGGGCAAGTTTCCCAGTCTGCGGAGCCCAGGACAGCACACTCTTAAGGAGAGAACAAGGCTTCCATTTGCTGTTAACACATGAAACTGAGGTGGAACTGTGCTCCCTAGTTCTATATATTTAATAACATCTGGGAAACAGAACTCAGGTCACCAAGATGAAAGCCCTCATCTTTGCTGCTGGAGTAATACTTCTGTCGCCCACTTTTTGTCAAAGCGGTAAGCTCTTTTCTTATGGGGCATGTTGGGGGTGCTGGTTTGCGTAGCAAGAATGAACGGCATCCAATTTTCTTTGCATTTCACACAGTCTGCAACCCAAAAGGCAGAGCTTAGTGTTTGTTATTAAAAGGTAGCATCATAGAAGTGAATAGCTATGGTCTGTTCACTCTATTCAACCCTTGCCAAAAGCTAATGTTCTCTGCTGAGATTTAAAAATTTGTGGCGTGGTCAAGATTTTAGATCTCTAAAATGAAGAATCAAATTTCTTTGTGAGAAGATTCTGACTTTCTAAGAATTTCCTCTGAATCAACAAAAATAGCACATTTTCAAGAAATTTAAAAAAAATCCCAAGTTTATACATTCTCTTGAAGCACAAATGGTGGGAAACAAGGATATTCTCAGAAAGAAAGAGTGGTCTTTTAATAAGTAATGCTAACAAGTTAGTGTTTCTTAATGAAATACCTTTTTTGACGTTTTCTTGTATCACGGAGTTTTCCCTACGTTCACATGATTTTTTATAGTTTGAGAAATGAGCTCTCCCAGATACTATTATTCAACTCTTTATGTGTTTCCTATTTCACTCAGCACAATGTTAGCCTGTCACCTCCTGCTTACTCCAAAATAAACCAGTTTGCAATAGATCTGGATCCACAACTTTTTTTTTTACTGTTAGGTCATTCTCCTACCAACATTGTTAGGAGCGGGAGAGCGGGAGAGCTGGGGTGAGGGGCAGCGATGAAGTAGAATAAAGAGAAATGCAGCAAAACCAAGTCTCCATAAAGGAATGTTGCTTCAGTTGCCAAGGTGGTTGTAGGACAGTCCCAAGAGAACCCACTCAGAGCAACAGCACATGTGTGATTCATGAAAAGGACAAGTGACTGTTCTTTCTGGGTGTGGATGAACGCGAATACAGCAGAGAAGCAAAAGAAAAGCAGTTTGTGAAGGGGGTTCCTTCAAGATGCTGGTGGGGTTTCGTAGAGGCGAACAGGGGGCATTTAAAGGTGACAAAGGAAAAGGCAGTGCATCGCTTTCTTCCATGGGGTGGGGGGAGAAACGTGAGTGAAGAACCGATTGTTTAGAGGCTGAAATCTGGTCCCCTTGGATCAGTCCTTTTCTCAGAACTTTCCCCAAGTTAAAAACATTTCAGAAACATTCTGCCAAATGGAAGACTGTATTACGAATTCATCGAGGGGCGCCTGGGTGGCTCAGTCAGTTAAGCGTCTGCCTTCGGCTCAGGTCATGATCCTGGAGTCCCGGGATCGAGTCCCACATTGGGAATCCCTGCTCTGCAGGGAGTCTGCTTCTCCCTCTGACCCTCTCCACTCTCATGTGCTCTCTCTCTCTCATTCTCTCTCTCTCAAATAAATAAAACATTAAAAAAAAAAGAATTCATCGAAATTTTTAAAAAATATGTAAAATTTAACAATGAGTACTATTCTGAAGGTGCACCAGACTCCAAGGAATAAGTTATTTAAGTTGAACCAGATCTGGAATTCTCATGGAAAAAGGAATCAAGACTTTTTCACAAAGTCACTGTTTACTCTGTTTTTAGGCACCATGTCTTGCTTAACCACAGGAATTTTCTGCAAACTGACAAACACTTCGTTTCAAACAGCTCTTATCAGATCTTGAAAGGAAACAGCTTGTACACCATGTTCTTCAGCCACCATCTTCCAGCTTTGTGCCTACTTCCCAAGGCACTTCTCTATGGGTGATATCATATTTAAGCATTTTCCAAAATGCAAAATTGAGAATGATTTGTGTGGCTGAACTCAAGCATCACGCAACACACCTTCAGAGTTCACATCCAAACACAGGCACAGAACACTTCCCAGATTTTTCTTTCTTTTTCATTAATCTCTTCTCCCGTAAATGACACCTGAACACCTCTCTGTCCCCACTTGTTCAGGCAACACTTTCTGTCTTATACACTGAATTCAGTTTGTGCAATCTCAAGGTTATGAGGGAGGCTTCAATTTCACCTGGGGGTGAACTGCTAGAGATTACAGCAAGAAGAGAAACTGGCTTTGAATGAGAACCAGGTTATTAATCACTAACTCCAAGTATTCAACATGTAGGAATCCAGAGGTCACGGGAAAAGATGTAATTGGTAGAGCAACAGTATTTTAAATTAATATGAGGTTTGAAATCAGCATGAAAGTCCATCTTAGAAATTTCACAGGATCTACTTTCTGTACATCTCCAAGATTAATTTATGGAAAAATTATATAATGAGAAATCGGTTTGAGTACTGAGGTCTAGTGTATTTTTGAAATTGCTCTTGCATAAGTTAGGATTATTAAAATTAGCCTGCCAACCAATGCCCAACATTTATAGTATGTAGTTGTTGTGTCTCTATTCCTTTTTGTTCCATTTCCAATTTTCATAAATGGAATTTTTTAAATTGAAGTACAGCTGACATACAGTGTGTCATTAGTTTCAAGTACACAACTTAGTGATTCAACAATTCTACACATTGTGTGGTGTGATTACCATTTGTCACCATACAATGTTATGAGATCATTGACTACATTCTCTATTTCCATCTTTTCTTCCTTTGTTTCCTCTCCTCTTGTCCCTTGTCCCATCTTCTTGGCCAACATCATCTAGAGGAGAAACCTGCCTCCTGCCTCTCCCTCACTGCCACCAGAGCCAACTGGATGCCAAGTCCTTGGAGGTGCCATCAGTCTCAAGTGTTCATCTTCGTCATTCTACTGCCATTGCTCTAATCCATTATTGTTCGCCTTGAGTTTGAATGACTACAGTAGCCTCCAAATCAGTCCCCCTTGCCTCTAATTTCTTACCTTTTCAGTCTGTTCTCTACACTGTCACCAAAGTCATCTTAAATATAAGTCAAATCAGGGTTATATTAGCATGCTATTGCTGCTGGAACAAATTACCACAAACTGAGTGGCTTAAAACAATACAGATTATATTTCTGGAGGTCACAAGTCCTGAAGTCAAGGTGTCAGCAAGGCTGTGTTCATTCTGGACACTCTAGGGGAGAACCTGTTGTCTTGCTTTTTTCAGCTTCTAGAGATCACTTGCATTTCTTGGTTTATGGCTCCCCCTTTCATCCTCAAAGCCAGCAGCACAGCATCTTTAAATATCTGGCATTGACTCTCTTGCCTCCCTCTTACAAGGAGTCTTAGGATTACATTTGGCCCACTCAGCCAATCCAGGACACTGATGCCATCTGAAGATCCTAAATCACATCTGCAAAGTCCCTTTTGCCATATAAAATAACATATTCAACAGTTCCCGGCATTAGCAGGTGGAATCTTGGGGGCCCATCACTCTGTCTGCCACAGTGGCCATGCCTCTGTCCACAATTTTGTATGTGCATAACCCCAGCATCTAAGAATGGGCACATCATTTCTTAGTATAGGTAAGAGGCCCTTCAGAGATTTGGCTGGAACCTACTCTTTCATCTCTCAGATGCACCTTGTGAGCGTAAGAGGACACGTTTTTGTGCATCTTCTCCACTAGTCTGACATAGAGTTTAAAACTCTATCACTGGCATATAAACATGCAATAAACATTTGCTGAGTTAACTTATCTGACATTCCCACATCCCATACCAGCCCACACTATGCCTCTGTCCATATTTCACCATCCAGATTCTTACTCATCTATTAATTTCCATTTCTCCATGAACCTTGCTCATCTTTGTTCATGTTCATCTTTTTCCTGACATTCTGCTCAAACATTTAAATCTGTTAACTACTGTCTGGATGCCTATATGATTTATAGTCAACATGACTTTGGCCTGTAGAGGTCTGATATGCTATTACTGTTTTCCCCAGCAGTATTATAAACTTTCTACATGCAAGGAGTTGCCATCTCATTTTTGTTCCTGCATGGGTGAGCACAGTGCTGGGGCATATGATATATACCAAATGCATTCCTGTTGATTACCTGATTTATAGTGATTTTTGACAATAAAAATGATCCTCAATTCTACAACTACAGAAATTATGTAGCCTAAGGCTTTTAGTTTTATTGTCTCCTGAACCTTAGCCATGGGCTCAGCAATGATCCATGTTAATACTTCTTCTCAATTACAGGCATGGAAAATGATGTACGCACCTTGGCAGAACCAACCTTACCTATTAAGACCTTCCGTGGGGACCCCTTCAGTTCTTTTGAAGACTTCCCCCTTTCTGCCATAGAAGGCTGGACAGAAACTACCACAACTGTAAAAATTAAGTGCCCTGAAGAAAGTGTTTCAAATCTTCACGTGAATAATTCTACCATGGGTTACCTGAGCAGCTCCTTAAGTACCAAACTGATACCTGCCATCTACATCCTGGTGTTTGCAGTAGGTATGCCAGCCAATGCGGTGACCCTGTGGATGCTCTTCTTCAGGACTAGATCTATCTGTATGACCATCTTCTACACCAGCCTGGCCATTGCAGACTTTCTTTTCTGTGTCACGCTGCCCTTTAAGATAGCTTACCACCTCAATGGGAACAACTGGGTATTTGGAGAGGTCATGTGCCGGGCCACCACACTCGTCTTCTATGGCAACATGTACTGCTCCATTCTGCTCCTCGCCTGCATTAGTATCAGCCGCTACCTAGCCATCGTTCATCCTTTTACTTACCGAGCGCTGCCCAAGCGCACCTATGCCTTCATAACATGTGGATTGGTGTGGGCAGTGGTTTTCTTATACATGCTACCATTTCTCATCCTGGAGCAGGAGTATTATCTTGTCCAGCAGGACATCACCACCTGCCATGATGTCCACAACACATGCGAGTCCTCGTCTCCCTTCCAGCTCTACTACTTCATCTCCTTGGCATTCTTTGGATTCTTAATTCCCTTTGTGGTCATTATCTACTGCTACACAGCCATCATTCGGAGGCTTAATACGTATGATGACAGATGGTTGTGCTATGTTAAGGCGAGTCTCCTCATTGTTGTGATTTTTACCATTTGCTTTGCTCCAAGCAATATTATACTTATTATTCACCATGCCAACTACTACTACAACAACACTGATGGCTTATATTTTATCTATCTCATAGCTTTGTGCCTTGGGAGCCTAAATAGTTGCCTAGATCCACTCCTTTATTTTCTCATGTCAAAAATCATAGATCACTCCACTGTTTACCTTACGACGGTGAAATCATCTTAGAGAATAAGGAAGGCTATCTGTGAAAACATACATTCTTAGGATAACATATGCCTAGTACAAGGAGTTCTATCCTGTCGCTCCATTTTTGAGTTCCTAAGAAATACTGCTTCAGAATAAAATATTACAAGAGCACTTTTTTACTTTAATACTTTTTCAGGGTTTTAAGAATGTCGCTGCAGGAGCAAAGACATCACCATTTTCTTTAGGGCAACTGACACACTTGCCTGACTGGTACTTCAAGCTCTTTACATCGCCATCTTCCCCACTTCTATGAGGCTTCTGCTCTAGGTGTCTTGGCGGAGGAGGTGGGACACAATGAAGCACAGGGAGAAGCTAAGATCTCCGCTTTCACTATCTGGCATCATTTTTAATTCTTCTGCCTCCCTCCACTCTCATGCTGGTGGCTACCTCGTCAGCTCACTCTGAGTTATTTTTATCACTAGGGTCCATTACCCTAGTCCAACCTTTGCCTTCTTGCCATTCTCCTCACTGCCAGCCTATCCTCCATTTCACCGGCCACCACCAGAGTACTCTTCCTCAGATAGCAGATTGAGCACATCACTCAAAACCCCCAGTTCAAAAACTGCCACTGACTGTCCACTGCTTTGGAATAAACTAGAAATCTCTAGCTTGCCATTCAGGGCTAACCTTTCAACTCTACTTCCCAATAAACCTTGCCTGCCAAGTAGGCAATGGCCAAGCTTCTTGCTTTGTTGTAATCTTGATTTCTCCACTCTTTGCTCTTGCCTCTTAACTATAAAGCTGTTTTTAACATGTTTGCCTTAATTCTTTCCATCTCTTAAAGTCTTCAATGGACCATTCTTCTGATTGTCAAGCTAGAAGTTCATTTTTCTCATCTCCCTTTCTTTTTTTTTATTCTGACACTTATATGTAGTTCCTTTACATACAAATATTAATTTCATTAACACTTAATTAAGTACCACGTAAAGAAGGGGCTCATACTCTCCCTTCTTTAGCTTCTTGTAGATCCAAGTCTTCTCAGGGTCCAAGTCTTCTCTGTGGGGCCCAGATTCATGCTTTGTATATCATGCTGCTGAGTGAATGAATAAAATCCCAAAGCATCTAAGCATCATGAAAGCCCATTCAATTCTTACTGAGAAGGCAAGGTACCCTGTACAACATCAGACATAATTTTTAGTTGGGCATGTAAAAAAAAAAAAAAAAGCTAAACTAGAACACACTCATGAGGTCATTTAGAAGTTTAAAATAACATCTCCAATATTTTTTTCCTTATATGTAGTTTTTAATGGGGAAATATTTTGTTATAAATGCCTAGTATATTCCTATAAGTCAATGACATTTCTCTTAGTTTAGGGATTAGATCGGAGATGGGATATTAGTGGTTAAGGATATGAAGGATTGCTGACATAAATGTTCAAGTCCATGGGAATGTGCATAGACCATATACTTTGTAGTGACTATCAAAACAATAAAATATCTTAAAAGAATTGTTGTATTGTTCAGACTTTCCTATTTCATTGGATTTAGTTAAAAAAAAAAACCCTACAAAAACCCCACACATGATGATCTTTTATAGTAGGTATGTGGTTACATGAAGAATAAAAATCAGTTAAACGCTAAAGCAAGCAAGAGAAAGAAACTTGTGGGCACCTGGCTGGCTCTCAGTTGGTAGAGCATGAGACTCTTAATCTCTGGATTGTGAGTTTGAGTCTCATGTTGGGTGTAAAGATATGGTGGGTATAGAAATTACTTAAAAAAAAAAAACAAACTTTTTTTTTTAAAGAAAAAGAAACCTATGATAAGTTTTAAGATGACAAAAACTTCAATGAAAGGAATTGGTTTCTGCAAATAAAGTCACCATGTGGAAGACAGTTTTACCTAGGGGAGAAAAATGCAGCCAATATTCACTTGTTAAAAGCACACAACTCGGGCGCCTGGGTGGCTCAGTTGGTTAAGCGACTGCCTTTGGCTCAGGTCATGATCCTGGAGTCCCTGGATCGAGTCCCACATCGGGCTCCCTGCTTGGCAGGGAGCCTGCTTCTCCTTCTCCCACTCCCCCCTGCTTGTGTTCCCTCTCTCACTGTGTCTTTCTCTGTCAAATAAATAAATAAAATCTTTAAAAAAAAAAAAAAAGCACACAACTCTTATGTAGTAAATATACATGTAGCAAAACCAAACTTTTTTGGGGGGTCTAATTCCTAAGTTCTCAAGGAAAGCCTTTAATTTTAAAATAGCTCACAATTCCCTGCCTCTAGTGAAGAGACATAGAAAATGTCTTTTCTGCTAAGTATGTGCTAACATGCCTATTACCCAGCCTTTCTCCATGAGACAAAAGAAATTTGGGGCCCAGGCAAGGTTACACTTGAAATATTATTAACAAGGATCAAGAATTCTCACCAACTTACATCAATGTTCTCAATCTTTTATAAAGCTGGTCACAAGTTCCATGCAGACGCTATCCATTGTGATCATTAACAGCTGTATACTTTCACACAAACTTTACTTTATACTGACAATACTAGTAATATAATTTTTTTTCTATTATTTTCCAAGGCCAGACCTTGGGAAGGCAATGCACAGAATAACCTCCATCAAAAACTGGAATTTCTAGGTAACAAAATAGCAGAGATTAAAAAACACACATAGAGACCTCACCAAATAAATAACAGAATCAGATTTTTTCCAGGGAAAGAACAGGCTGAGAAAAACCAAGTTTCCAAACAAATGGGCAGAGAAAGAAAACAGTGTTTAAAAAATAGCCATTTAACCAAACCAGATCCATTGCTTGGAATGGTAATGTTTTCAATGTGTTAGCTATTGCCAATACAGTTCAAGCTCCTAATTTTATAGGCCAAAAGTGGTTTAATGCCTGAGCTAGAACCCAGATCCTTAGGCTCATATTTAATGCTCTATTTCCTCTACTAAAGCTACTGCTCTTAGACTTAGGAAGCAAGCCTGAGAGAGAGCTGGCAAAGCGTGGACACTCAGCAAAGGCTTCTGAGTGTCCTAGCGAGGTCCTGTGACATTCCCTCTTGACCTCAAGCCATTAGATTGGAAAGCTCTGGAGGGGACTTCCACAGCCTGCCTATGAAAGGTGTGTGGAGTCAAGTTCACTTCAAGGACAAACCTCATGAGGGCTGTGGGTCTATCTTTATTCTGTACCCAGAAGATCCCAAGTGTGGTTTGTGGGTGCAGCAATCTGTGTGTCTAGTAAGGACCTTGTGACACAGTCATCGCTCAGCCTTTACCTGTGTGGCAACCCGTCAGGGCCCACGGTAATATTTGCTATATTCATAATTAACGCAATTGGATATAACTATATGTTGATATGTAGAAATAGAAATACATAAACATACAAAGATGTATTATCACACCTGCATATCATCGTTTGACCCTTACCATAATCCTTTAAGACAGGCACTACTACACCCATTTGACCCATGTGGAAAAGGAAGCACAAAGAGTTTGAGGGACTTGACTAAAATCTCTGGTTATTCTGTGACAAAGCCAATCCTGGAGCGGTGCCTGTCTGTCTCCAAAGCAAGTAACTTTATCTTCCAATGCTGGCAAGTGTGGCTTCTGCCACGACCATGGCTCCATCCGTGGGAACAGCAGACGGAAGAGACCCATTCTGCCCTCCCTGGGATGTGGGGACCCAAGGCTTGAGTTTCAGTCTCACCGTTCTATCCCCTGGCCTGCGATTTAACATTCACGTTCCCTCACATCAGGGGAGAGGGGGCCCAGCCCCCCCAGCTGCTGGGAGGGTCAGATGAGGATGATTTACTGACGGCATCCTTAACACCCAGGGGGTAAGGCAACGTTACGGCCATCCCTGTCAGAAGCCCAACATCTCAGAAGTCCCCACATCGGGGGATATTTTTCTTCACCTGTAAGGAGCCAGTTTGGTAGTGTGGGGTGACTAGGATGTGTGTGTGTGTGCACGCGCGCGCCCACGCGCACGTATACGATTATACGTGTGTATATATAAATACACATACATCCATATAAACATAGATACTTTAAATTTTATTTATTAAAACTATTTTTGTATAGGTAGTATATGGTACAAAATTTAAAATGCTGAAAAATATTTTTTCTTCTCCCCTCACCACTCAATTCTCTTTGCCACAGGCAACACTTCTGAATGCTGCTCGAGACTACATTATGACAAAATATTTCTAATAACTTGTATTGAAGTTAGCTGCTTTGAAGGGAACACTTTGACTGGGCCAGTAGGTCTTATTCCAGAAACTAAGTTACAGGGGGAAACAGCCCTCTGTGAGTTCTTTACACTATTTTTTGTTTTGCTTTTTAAGTTTAGAAACATTCAGCATGTAATACATTCACTCTGTAAAAAATGAAACCCAAACAGCACAACAACAGAGTAAGAAAGAAGTCTCCCAGGCCACCTGGCTAGCTTAGTTGGCACAGCATGCGAATCTTGATCTCAGGGTTGCAAGTTCGAGCTCCACATTGGGTGTGGAGATAACTTAAAAATAAAATCTTAAAAAAAAAAAGTGTCTTCCCATCTACACCAGCTTTCTAGTTCACCTTCCAGAAGATGTTTCCTTCTATAAATATTTTATGCACATACAAGCATATGCTTACAATTCGTGTGTATTCCATTTTGAGGCATGTGGAAACACGTTTTTTTATTTAACGATATACATACTGAAGATTGTCCAATATAGATTCACGCATTCTTTTTAATGACCACAGAGTATTTCACTATATGGATATTCTGCAATTTACTTAACTGACCCGCTCTTGATGGATATTTATGTTGTTTTGGGTCTTTTGCTATTACAGTGCTTCAATAAACATCTTCTTCCATCTGCCTTAATGCACAACAATATATGTTTCTGAATCAGACAGACCAGGTCATGGTTGCAGAACTAATTACTTTTTGGATAGCTTTGGACAAATGACTTAGTCTAAGTTCCATTATCTATAAGATGATAATAAAGAGATTTCATTCATATGGCTGTTATGGATTATAATGATTATATGAGATGGTATGCATACAAGTACTTAGTACCATGCGTGGCAAATAGCGGGTGCTCAGTTAATGTTTGCTCTAGTCAAAGATGTTTTTCCTGTTTTGGATGAGGCAGTTTCTGGGTTGTGAAGACCTATACAGAGGAAACATCCACCCTTTGGGGTTTGGTTTGCACCTGGGGACATGGCAGCTACGAACAGGTCCCAGGTAGCATCACTACCACTCTCAGGGATGAGGTCATAAACTTTGCCACTTAGTACCCTTCCAAGAGGGGCTAGCGTCTGTGGAATTCCTCCCACGATCAGTATAAGCTCTGTAGCGAGGAAAAAACCCTCCACTCTTTAAGGGGACTGTAGCCAGGTCGGTCTCCTCCCGTGCGGACAACAAACCATGCTCACACCCTCCTGGCCCTGTGTTCCCTCCCTGCACCCTCCTGCTTTCCACCTGCCTAACCAGCTCCTCCTTCCCTTTCAGGTGCAGCTCCTGTTCTGTCTCCACGACCACTCCTCTTAGGTCTCTCGTCCTCAACAATCCCATGTCCCTGCATCACTCTGTGCAGGACTTGTTTTGACATATACTTCTCTCACTGTTATGTAACTATTCTATATGAGAATGCCCACTGCCTCAGTTTCTAAGCATCTTAAGGATAAGGACAGAGAACTTCAAATGTCATGTGTTCTGAATAAGAACTTAACCACCAATGAGTTTTTAGTTAAAGTAGAAGTAGTAATTAGCTCTGGAGCCACCTCCCTCCTCGTGTTTGACACAAAAATAAAAAGAGCCCTATTATTTCCATTTTGATCCATAGGCAATTGCTGGGACAAGCAGCTCATAAGTTTTAGGAAAAACGAGTAAAGCAAATCCTCCCTCTCAGCCCCCCTCCCGAAGCCACTCTGTAAATTTAAAAGCAACAAACCTACTGAGACTCACCATGAGTTTCTGTGATTTAGCATGGTATAAAACATCCTGGTAGTGCTGGGCGCAGTCTGGGTCTACATTTTTAATCTTAGCAGTCGGTAACCGCAGAGTATCTAAAGTTTTCAAAGGATTGCCTTCATCAATAGCTTCATTGATGTGTCCTACAGCCACAATTCCTAGGGGAAAAAAAAGTTTTCTTCTTAAGTCACAGTCCATTATAAGTTCTCTAGAATCACTTATGACAAAGATTTAGTTAGAAAGGGGGATGGGCCCCTCCCCCCCCCGCCCCCAACAAACTGTAAGAGCTAATAAACAAGCACGCCATGGCTGCAGGCTACAAGATCAATGTAGGAAAATCAAGTGTATTTCTCCACACTCACATTGTACAATCTGAAAATGAAATGGAGGAGAAAATTCCATTTGGAATAGGTTCCAATCACAAATACACTATAATTACTTAAAGAAAACAGGAATAAATTTAACAAAAGAAGCACGGGACATGTTCACTGAAAACTATGAAACACCATGTAAAAAAATTAAAGATGACCTAAATAAATTGAAAACTCATCCCATGTTCATGGATCTGAAGAGTTAATACTGTTAAGATGGAAATACTCCTCAAACTGCTTTATAGATTCAGTGTAATCCCTTCAAAATCCCAGCTGCCTTCTTCTTTCAAACAGAAATTGTCAAGCTGAATCTAAAATTACTATGCAGGACGCCTGGGTGGCTCAGTTGGCTAAGTGACTGCCTTCGGCTCAGGTCATGATCCTGGAGTCCCTGGATCGAGTCCCGCATCGGGCTCCCTGCTCGGTGGGGAGTCTGCTTCTCCCTCTGACCCTCCCCCCTCTCATGTGCTCTCTCTCTCTCATTCTCTCTGTCTCAAATAAATAAATAAAATCTTTAAAAAAATAAAAAAATAAATAAAATTACTATGCAAATGCAAGGGGCCAAGAATAACCAATGCAATCTTGAAAAACAACAAAACTGGAGTTCTCTTCTCATTCTGAAAACTTACTACAAAGCTACAGTTAATCAATACCGCACAGTACTGACGTAAGGACAGATGTACAGATCAATGGAAAAGAATTTAGAGTTCAGAAATAAACCATTTACATTTAGGGTCAGTTGATTTTTGACAAGAGTGCCAAGACAACTCAATAGGTCAAAGTCTTTATAACAAACAGCACTGGGACAACTGGACACCAGATGCGTAAGAGTGAAGTTGGACTCCCTACATCACATCATACACAAAAAATAACCCCAAATGGGTCACAGACTTAAGTGTAGAAGCTTAAACTATGTAACACTTAAGAAGAAAACACAGGAGTAAATCTTTGCGGCCTTGGGTTAGGCAGTAAGTTTAGCTGTGACACCAGAAACACAACTGAAGAAAAAGATAAATACATGGGATGTTGTAAAAATGGAAACTTCTGCGCTTCAAAAGACACCAAAGAATGTGAAGATAATCTAAAGACTGGGAGAAAATACTTGCAAGCTCTGTATGTGATGAAGACTTGTATACCTTATATATGTGTATCCTAAATATAAGGAATTCTTATAACAGGGCAATGAAAAAAAAAAGCCAATTTAAAATGGATAAAGGCCTTGAACACACACTTCTTGAAAAAAGATATACAAATGGCTAATAATCACATGAAAAGATACTCATATTAGCTGTTAGGAAAATGCAATCCAAATCACAATGAGATACCACTTTATATCAATTAGGACGGCTATAATAGAAAAGACAATAACAAGTGTTGTGAGGATGTGGTGAAATTGGAACTCTCATACATTGCTGGTAGAAAGAGGAAATGGTACGGTTGTGATGTGTCCTACAGCTACAATTCCTAGGGGTACAGGAATGAAAAATACAGAAGCCAAGCTATGGAATTTGACAAGTTTTTACAACTCTAGCAAAGGATATCTATTTGGAGGCCCCCTCTTAGTACCATCTAATTATTAAAAATAAACTATCAGCCAGTCATAAAATACTACAGCATATACATGTATATGCATGAATATACTTATATACGTTTGACCCTTGAACAGTGTGGGGGTTAGGAGCATCAACCCCTCATGCAGTCAGAAATCCATGTATTACTTTTGACTCTCCGCAAATTTAACTGCTAATAGCTTACTATGGACTAAAAGCCTTACCGATAACATAGTCAACTAACAAGTATCTTGTATGTTTTTATGTATTACATATGTATTCTTATAAGCTAGGGAAAAGAAAATGCTAAGAAAATCATAAGGAAGACAAAATACATTAACAGTAATGTACTGATAAAAAAAAAATCCATGCACATACATACACACACACATACACACACTAACAGGGGGCTTTTGCTTCCCAGGTTAGTGCTGATGGATAAGAACTAGCAAAGAAACTACACATTAACAAGCAGTGCTTACAAAATAAACATTCTTAGAGCCAAACTACTGTCATTTTGTTAGCTACTTTTCAAACATAATCACAAGTCACTTTACAAACGTGACATGCTATGAAACAGAGTAAGTACTGTAATTTTTAAGGACTATCTTTGTTCTGACGCTCAAGTTAAATATTTAGCTAAATATCTCCTGAATAGATGACCCATAAATACTACCTTGCTAAGAATGAAAAGATTTATCTGTAGAGGGAAAGGGAATTTAAAATGCCCAGAAATTATTCCAGATTATAACACTTAAATATATTTGAAGAATAAGCAAAAACACTTCTCTAAAATGCAAGTTACATTATATCAAAACACTGGAAGAATTCAGGAAAGTAAGTACTATCCATAAGGTATTATCATTTTACCCTGTAGGAGTTATAACCTGGAGAACATAGAATACTTCATGTCATTCCCTGGACACGAAATCCCTTTGGTAGACTGTTCTAAATACTTTTAAACACCCCATCCAAAAATTATCTTAATAGAACTATGTCTGAGAAAGAGAACGTG
The DNA here is from genome assembly GCF_002201575.2 of Neomonachus schauinslandi. NCBI lineage: Eukaryota > Metazoa > Chordata > Mammalia > Carnivora > Phocidae > Neomonachus > Neomonachus schauinslandi. The sequence goes on along the minus strand of NC_058409.1, from coordinate 54,870,265 downwards.
TGTTCCTAATGGCCAATCACCTGGGAATGAGTGCATTCCAGCTGACTTGATTGAAATCACTTGTTTAAGTTTTTGTTTGTTACGTTTCTAAGAATACAAGCTGCTGAGGTCATAGTAAATGACCTCACAGGAGCTGAAAGACCTACCCAGAAGCACCCTGGGCACATCTGTATCACTTCCTCTGTTTATAAGAAAAGGGAAAATCCCACTGCTGAGCCTTAGTCCATGACCCACTCCTCTATTTTTTTGAGGGGAAAAGAGGTTTATTTATGAGAACATTACTAAACATTTATTAAGCACTAACTATATCCTTAGGAATTTGCTAAGTCATCTGCATAAAAAATGTAAATAAAAGATGGCTTTTAGAAAAAAAGAGACTCAATTACTGTGACCAAAATCAAAACATAAGATACAAGAAGTAGAACAGAGGAATTAGAATGTCTATGCTTACATAAGATGTCTCCCACAACAACAACACATCCAAAACGGAGCTCTTTATTTGTTCAACTTTTTTTTTTTTTAGTGTTTCAAGTTTTTATTTAAACTTTAGTTAGTTAATATATAGTGTAATACTGGTTTCAGGAGTAGAATTTAGTGATTCATCACTTACATATAACACCCAGTGCTCATCGTAACAAGTGCCCTCCTTAATACCCATCACCCATTTAATCCATGCCTCACCCATCTCCCTCCATCAACCCTTAGTTTGTTCTCTATCATTAAGAGTCTCTTATGGTGGGGTGCCTGGATGGCTCAGTTGTTAAGCGTCTGCCTTCGGCTCAGGTCATGATCCCAGGGTCCTGGGATCAAGCCCCGCATCGGGCTCCCTACTCCGCGGGAAGCCTGCTTCTCCCTCTCCCACTCCCCCTGCTTGTGTTCTGTCAAATAAATAAATAAAATCTTAAAAAAAAAAAGTCTCTTATGGCTTGTTTTCCTCTCTCCTTTTATTCTTTACCCTTTTCCCATATGTTCATCTGTTTTGTTTCTTAAATTCCACATATGAGTGAAATGATATGGTATTTGTCTTTCTCTGACAGACTTAGCTTGCTTAGCATAGTACACTCTAATTCCATCCATGTTGTTGCAAATGGCAAGACTTCATTCTTTCTGATGGCTGAGTAATATTCCATTTTATGTATATATACACATACATACATATATATACACATGTGTGTATATATATATACACACCACATCTTCTTTATCCATTTATCAGGAGATAGACATTTGGGCTCTTTCTATTATTTGGCTATTGCTGATAATGCTGTTATCAACATTGGGATGCATGTGCCCCCCCCCTTTTTTTTTAAAGATTTTATTTATTTATTTGAGAGAGAGAGAATGAGAGACAGAGAGCATGAGAGGGAGGAGGGTCAGAGGGAGAAGCAGACTCCCTGCCGAGCAGGGAGCCCGACGCGGGACTCGATCCCGGGACTCCAGGATCCACGACCTGAGCCGAAGGCAGTCGCTTAACCAACTGAGCCACCCAGGCGCCCGCATGTGCCCCTTTGAATCAGTATTTTTGTATTCTTTGGATAAATACCTAGTAGTGCAATTGCTGCGTCATAAGGTATTTCTATTTTTAAACTTTTTGAGGAAGTTCCATACTGTTTTCCAGAGTGGCTGCACCAGCTCACCATTCCCACCAGCAGTATAACATGGTTCCCCTTTCTCTGCATCCTCACCAACATTTGTTGTATCCTGTGTTAATTTTGGCCATTCTGACAGGTGTGAGGTGGTATCTCATTATAGTTTTGATTTGTATTTGCCTGATGATGAGTGAGGTTGAGCATCTTTTCATGTGTCTGTTGGCCATTTGTATGTCTTCTTTGGAAAAATGTCTATTCATGTCTTCTGCCCACTTCTTGACTGGATTTTTTGGGTTTTTTGGGGTGTTGAGCTTGTTAAGTTCTTTAGATTTTAGATACTAACCCTTTGTCAGATAGGTCATTTGCAAATATCTTCCCCCATTCCATACATTGCCTTTTAGTTTTGTTGGTTGTTTCCTTTACTGTGCAGAAGCTTTTTATCTTGATGAGGTCCCAATAGTTCATTTTTGCTTTTTTTTTTTTTTTTAAAGATTTTATTTATTTATTTCAGAGAGAGAGAGAGACAGCGAGAGAGGGAACACAAGCAGGGGGGAGAGGGAGAAGCAGGCTTCCCGCGGAGCAGGGAGCCTGATGCGGGGCTCGATCCCAGGACCCTGAGATCATGACCTGAGCCGAAGGCAGACGCTTAACGACTGAGCCACCCAGGCGCCCCCATTTTTGCTTTTGTTTCTCTTCCCTCGGGAGACATGTCTAGTAAAAAGCTGCGACAGCCGATGTCAAAGAGGTTGTTGACTGTGTTCTCCTCTGGATTTTGATGGTTTCCTGTCTCAAATTGTCTCAGATTTGGTCTTTCCTCCATTTTGAATTTATTTTTGTGTGTGGTGTAAGAAAGTGGTCCAGTTCCATTCTTCTGCATGTTGCTGTCCAGTTTTACCAACACCATTTGTTGAAGAGAGTGTCTTTATTCCATGGGATATTCTTTCCTGCCTTGTTAAAGATTAGTTGACCACATAGTTGTGGGTCCATTTCTGGGTTTTCTTTTCTGTTCCACTGATCAATGTGTCTGTTTTTGTGCCAGTACCATACTATCTTGATGATTACAGCTTTGTAATATAGCTTGAAGTCGAGAAATGTGATGCCTCCAGCTTTGCCTTTCTTTTTCAAGATTGTTTTGGCTATTCGGGGTCTTTTATGGTTCCATACAAATTTCAGGATTGTTTGTTCTAGATTTGTGAAAAATGCTGGTGGTATTTTGATAAGGATTGCATTAAATGTGTAGACTGCTTTGGGTAATACAGACATTTTAACAGTATTTGTTCTTCCAATTCATGAATTTTTTCTATTTGGAATTTTTTTCTATTTCTTCATGTCATCTTCAATTTCTTTCATAACTGTTTTACGATTTTTAGAGTACAGATCTTTTACCTCTTTGTTTAGGTTTACTTCTGGGTATCTTATGGTTTTTGGTGCAATTGTAAATGGAATTGATTCCTTGATTTCTCTTTCTGCTGCTTCATTATTGGTATATAGAAGTGCAACAGATTTCTGTACAATGATTTTGTATCCTGAGACTTTACTCACTTTTCCCTATTGAGGATGATTTTAGCTGTGGGTCTTTCGCATATAGCTTTTATGATATTGAGATATGTTCCCTCTAGCCCTACGCTGTGAAGAATTTTAATCAAGAAAGGATGCTGTAATTGTCAAATGCTTTTTCTCCATCTATTGAGAGGATCATATGGTTCTCACCCTTTCTTTTATTAATGTGGTGTATCCCGTTGATAGATTTGCGAATACTGAACCACTCTTGCAACCCAGGAATAAATCCCACTTGATTGTGGTGAATTATTATTTTTATGTACTGTTGGGTTTGGTTTGCTAGTACCTTGTTGAGAAGATTCACCCGGATGAACATGGATATTGGCCTGTACTTCTCCTTTTTAGTGGGGTCTTTGGTTTCGGAATCAAGGTAATGCTGGCCTTGTAGGATGAGTCTGGAAATTTTCCTTCTAATTCTATTTTTTTGGAATAGTTTGAGAAGAATACGTATTAACTCTTTAAATGTTTGGTAGAATTCCCATGGGAAGCCATCTGGCCCTGGACTTTCACTTGAGTTTTTTTGTTTTTGTTTTGTTTGAGAGAGAGTGTGCAAGTAGGGCAGGGCAGAAGGTTGGGAAGAGAGAGAGAGAATCTCAAGCAGGCTTCTTGCCCAGTGTGGAGCCCAATGAGGGGCTCAATCCCATGACCCTGAGATCATGACCTGAGTCAAAATCAAGAGTCAGATGCGTAACCAACTGAGCCACCCAGGTGCTCCTGTTGGGCGATTTTTGATAACGGATTCAATTTTTTTGCTGGTTATGGGTTTGTTCCAATTTTCTATTTCTCACAGTTTCAGTTTTGGTAGTTTAGTTGTTTCTAGGAATTTATCCATTTCTTCCAGATTGCCCAATTTGTTGGCATACAATTTTTCATAATATTCCTTTACAATTGTTTGTGTTTTTGTGGTGTTGGTTGTGATCTCTCCTTTCTCATTCATGATTTATTTGGGTCCCTTCTCTTTCTTTTTGGTAAGTCTGGTTAGGGGTTTATCAATTTCATTAATTCTTTCCAAGAACCACCTCCTAGTTTTATTGATCTGTCCTACTGTTTTTTTGGTTTGTTTCTACATCATGTACTTCTGCTCTTTATTAGTTCCCTTAGGCTTTAGGCTTCAGGCTTCATTTACTATTCCTTTTCTAGCTCCTTGTTAGATCTTCTTGTTGGATAGACCCCTTTATTATGATACAGTGCCCTTCTTCATCTCTTGTTACAGTTTTGATTTAAAATCTAGTTTGTTAGGTAGGTTGTGTATCTGAGATTTTCCTTGCTTCCTGAGGTAGGTCTGTATTGCTATCTATTTCCCTCTAAAGACTGCTTTTGCTGCATCCCAAAAGTTTTGGACTGTCGTGTTTTCATTTTCATTTCTTCCATGTATTTGTTATTTCTTCTTTAATTTCTTGGTTAGCCCATTCATTCTTTAGTAGGATGTTCTTTAACCTCCATGTATTTGTGGTCTTTCAAAGTTTTTCTTGTGGTTGACTTCAAGTTTCATAGCATTGTGGTCAGAAAATAAGCATGGTATGATCTCAATTTTTTGTATTTGTTTAGGCCTGATTTGTGACCCAGTATGTGATCTAGTCTGGAAAATATTCCACGTGCACTCAAAAAATGTGTATTCTGCCGGTTAAGGATGAAATATTCTGAATATACCTGTTAAGTCCATATGGTCCAGTGTGTCACTCAAAGCCATTGTTTCCTTATTGATTTCCTGTTTAGACAATCTGTCCATTGTTGTAAGTGGGATGTTAAAGCCCCCTACTATTATTACATTATTATCAATGTGCTTCTTTATGTTTGTTATTGACATATATATTTGGGTGCTCCCATGCTGGGGGCATAAATATTTATGATTGTTAGACCTTCTTGTTGGATAGACCCCTTTATTATGATACAGTGCCCTTCTTCATCTCTTGTTACAGTTTTGATTTAAAATCTAGTTTGTCTGATATAAGTATGGCTACTCTGGCTTTCTTTTTATGTCTATTGGCATGATAAATGGTTCTCCATGTCCTCAAAAGTGCAGGTGTCTTTAGGTCTAAAATGAATCCCTTGTAGGCAGTATATAGATGCATGACCCAATTTTTTAAAACATATACAAGACTATAACGTTCTTGTCAAATGAAAGAGTGGGCATTCTCTTACAGATTGTATATTTAAGACATCAGATGAGGTAATCTACAAAGAAGGGTACCTACCAAATTGAAGCAAAAATTCAAAGAAAGAAAACTACCTTGTCTATGCTACATAGTTAAAATGAAGCTCCTCTATGGCTCTACTGGGAAAAGTAAACTTTCCAGTAAGAAATCAGCAGAGCATCCAAGTCTGAGGAAATGTATTTAGCAGCTTCTCCATTAAACTCTCCTTCCACATTTATCATGTCCCATTAGCTGCATATCCTTATCCACATCACAATTCAGACACAAGATTAGACCTTGAAGTGTGTGGCAGGGGTGGGTTGGGAAGGATAATGCACTTTCAAGATGTCCATGAAAAATCCTTAGCTCTTTCAGATGATTTAATTACTATATTGTGCAATTCATGCCAGTTCATAATGGCATATTATTTTATTTAGCTTTTAAAGAAATTACCTAAACATAGGATATCAAACTCAATACTTCAAGAACTTTGAAAATACCTCATTTTGACATAACTAAACAAACCAAAGCACAGAGTATTAAATATTCTGCACTGAATTCTACCAATTCTAGAAAGGAAATACGATAAGGAAGTCTCTGAAATAATTTGTGGTTATGGCATATGCCCTTCATAACATGATTATCAGAAGAAATATGATAGTGGCTATGTGATACAGCCCATGGAAAAGAGCAGTAGTGCAGTTGCCTAGAGAGATAATGCCTTATCAATCCAAAGATATTGTTGCTTAGAAATAATATCCACCTACAAAAAAAAAATTCTTTTTTTTTTTTTTAAGTTATACAAACATTACTTGTTTTTCTTTTCCTGAAAAAAAGTAAAGGCTCTATTTGATAGTCTGGGACAAAATGGCATCCTTCACCCAGCTTTTTAATCAATGTTAAGAATGAGAGTAAAAGGAAGCCTGGGTGGCTCAGCTGGTTAAGCATCCGACTCTTGGTTTCAGCTCCTCACAATCTCAGGTTTGTGAGACTGAGCCCCACATGGGGCTCCACGCTCAGCAGGAGTCTGCTTGAGATTCTCCTTCTCCCTTTACCCTCTCCCTGCTCACACTCTCACTCTCTCAAATAAATCTTAAAGGAAAAAAAAAAAAAGATTGAGAGTAAAAATACAACCATTTAGCACTGAGAACTAACACACCTTTGCCATATTAGCAGAACACAGAAATCACCAAAGCAGACTTGGACAGAGTATTGTCAGAAAGAACTAGGGACAAGTTAGAAAGAAAGATGGCACCTGATTCTTTGTTTTGTTTACCCAAACAGAGGAGTCCTACCCTTGAGTTGCATTAGCCAAAGCACCCAAACCACCAGTGCAGGTAACTCAAGACTGTGCAGCTAAGGGTCAAGTAGCAGGGCAGGAGGGCAAGGGGCTGGGGGTCTGAGCCTTGTAACAGGCCCCCAGACCAGATGATATTGAACATCTGCTCAAATTAGTGCTTCCCTCTTGACTAACATCTGGCAAGAACCACCAGCCAAGGCAATGTGTCGGAAAAGAGCTAAGTGGGCTGTGTGCAAAGCATCCGATCACAGGGATTCCTGCAATGCCTCCCTCCAAGGACATGCAGAGGCAGCAGCAAGCTGTGTGGTCAGAGAAGAGGAACTGAAGATTTAAACAACTTAAAAAGGATACAATGAAGAAACTGTCCAGGGATCAGTGGAACAGTGGTACATCTGTGAATTGGATGTCAGGGCAGCATATCTGAACACTTGTTATCTATTAGGGACTTTGAGTGAGATGTTTAACAACAACAACAACAAAACAAACCCTGCCTTGATGTTGGGCACAGGGCTCACAGGAAACAGTCAAGAAAGAAAAGAAAATTATGCAAATGCAATCAAGTAACAAAGTCGTATGTTTTACGTCAAGAGTGATTTTACTATCCCAAAGTTAGGTTCTGCCTTCGAAGACCAGAACTAAGACCTCACCAAAACACACTAGAACAGCCTAAGCTTGTGAGAGAAGTATCTGTTTACTCTGTGAGCAAACTTAGGACAAGTTAGAAAAATAAGGGAAAGCTGGAGAACAGAGGGGAGGTCAGTGACATCAGCCATCTTAATCCAAATGCTGCCGACAAATCGAACAGCTCAGACAAAGCCAAAGATGATGGTGCTGTTTGTTTTTATGATGGAAAAGACCGCTCTACACTTGAATTTGACAGTTCATGCTACAGAAAAGCAGTGACTACACTGATTGCTGAGTTATAGAGCTCCCCATTCTTCACTCTGTTTTTGTAAGCAAGATAAGGAGGCAAGGTGACATTCAAGAAAGCATGTTTCAGGGCATATCCTCCTGGGATTGTCCACATTCCTGCAGGTAGCTCATAATTTCTAGATACACAGTGAATCCTCATGATTTGTGATCCTAAAGACTTGCATTCCAATTTTTCCCTAGGGTAGCAACATATGTTGTATTTTTAAAAAATGCCCAAATGAAAGGTCAAAATAAAGCTGACTGCCTAAAAAGCTGAGTTATTTAGAGTAGTCATCTCTGAAGTATGAATAAATAAGAAAACATGAGGACTTCTATTTACGCATTTTCATTCTATCCTTTTATGTCTTTTTGTGTATGTTTTGTAATGTATGTAATATGTTGGTGCAGTATTATAGGCATAAAATTTATATATAAATATATGCATGCCTATCAGGGGAGTGTGCTCTCATAAACTCCATGAGCAAAAATTTGCAGCCCTAATCTAGGGAACTAAGTTGTGCAGACACCTTATTCTCTCATTATACTAAGAGAAGGAAAGTGTTTTATACTTACGGTCATTTTCTTCTTGAATTTCAATATTAACCACATCGATACAATTCTGAATTTCATTCCAGCTTAAGTTATCTTGCCCTTGGGATAAGGCTTCCAGTTTAAAGGTGAGTAGTGTGTTTGTGTAACTGTGGAAGAGAAAACAATCATACTTATCAGAGACATTCATTCTTTGTTCATCTCATGCATCTTAAATTTGGCACGTGGCCAAAAGTAGATGTTATGAGATTAAGAGTAGAAAGCACATAAAATTGTCTAGCGCAACTTTGTGAACACATAGCAAGTTCACTTATATTAATGGTGTTTTTTCTTTATGATACTTTATGAACAAATGCTGTTTAATGAAACTGCTTCAAAATCCAACCTCAAGGAAAAACTCAAGGAAAAAGGGGAAAAGAAAAAACCCCTTAAGTTCTCAACTCTGTGAAATCACTTTTTCCCCTTCAGTTTCTTATTTTCCTTCCCTTTGCATGTTTTGGCTCTGCTCAGGCTTCAGATAACTTTTATGTGGTAAAATTTAGAACCATCATGGTTCTCAACCTTTGCATCAAGGGTTCTTTTTATAATTTTTCTTGTTCCTTCCAAAATCTGAGCTTTAGAGCCCTTTACCCCTGTAACCTTAACCCAGCTGCGTTACCTTGAGGCCTAATATGCCCAGTGAGGAATCAAATAAAATACAAATGCAGTTCCAGAAACCTTGCTGAGTAACACAGATCTTCAACGTATGTTTTCTCGAAGATGTAGGACATGAGTAAAGTCCTTCCTCACCTGTCCATTTCTCCTCAGGCTTCACAGCAGCTACTCAAAAACCTCCCTCTGTGTCCGCTCACTGCTATAGCATTCTTGCCCCTCATTTCTGACCCTTGACCCTCCTCACTATGCACAACCCTCTGGCAAAGAGAGCTTGATCAGCCACTTCAATTACTTGTCTTATTTGGGGAAATTTTAGGGATTAAAATTATCCATCTTGATATGGTACTAAGAAACCCATTTCTCAATAGTCATTTTTCCCATTTAAAAATCACAGAACCAATGTTACAAACATAAGCTAACACGGGCTGTTCTAGCCCCAAGTAGAGAAAGTCAAGAGTTTAGTTTGCTTTTGCGTTACACCAGGGAAATAAAGGCCAACTTCTATGTGCATACTTATTCACCATGCATTTTGACTTCTGAATAGCACCTTTGGATTGCTAACAGCAGAGGTTAGAAAAAGTAACATCACATTAAGTTTAAAACTGTTTTCCTGGTTGTGACCGATTTTGTCAAAATTCTGCATGCTTTAAGGTAGCACTTGGTACCTTCTATAGAAGGTAGTTTGAGAGAAAAAAACATTCAAAATAGGAAGTGGTAGTGATACCTTTTATCTGTGGCTGAATAAGGTGTCACCAGATTCAGGCCTGAAAGTGGCTAACGGTCACGTCTGAGATTTTTACCTTAAAAAATTTATAAGCCTAAGAAACACTCTGTTACACTAGTAATACATAAACAATAATATTGAATAACAATAACAAAATGTCAACTTGCACTCCTGAGTGTCGCTTTAGGACAGAGACCATTCTGTAAGCAAGGGCAAAATCCTTATGGGCATTTCACATGCTTAACATCTAAATGATCCAGGGGGAATAAAATGAGAAAGCTTAAGGATGAACACAGGAAAATCCTCATCATCGCCCATCGTTTCTTTAGAGATGAACAAACAGTAGCCAAAGGAAAGAGCTTTTTAGGAGTAACCCAACAGAGCTGCAAAGCCTTTTCCATGTGACCATTAGTCTCCAGGACTAAGGCATCAGCTACAGAAAACACTCTGCCGTTCACCCTCACAGAGAGGTCCAAGTCCTGTCCCTCCACGCCTCTCAGAGCACTCTGCACTGGTGGCTATGGGCAGACCAGGAACAGCGCCTTTCCAACAGACTTCTGATGCAGAGGTAGGGGTTTCTACGCTTTAGAGATGAAGAAAAGGCTGTCAACGGTCAGACTCCAATATTTTTGGCCCCGATGCTATCTATGTTCCTTTAACCACCTCACGCTAATGTCAGGAGAGATGGCATTAGCTGGCGTGGGGAGAAGCATGGAAATAATCTGCGGGAGCATCATCTGTGGTAGGCAGCTCCAGCAGTGTGCCCGGAGAGGTGACAGGCACCCCATTCCCAGTGGCGAGAGGAGCACGCACAGTAGACAGGCCAGCAAGTACACAGTGTGTTCACATCCAGCTTGACGGAAGCGTGACACACAAGGAGGGATGCAACTGGAGCGAAGTCAGAATGTGCTTAGAGAGAGGAGTCTGTTCTTATTGCAGATGAGAACAAGGAACAATCAAATAGAGAGCACTGTAACCATAACTACATTTTGGGACAATTAATCTGGGACAGCAGATGCCTAGAGCCAATACCAGCTCTCCATCACTTTTGTGAGAATTAGAAGAGTCTTTCTGGGGAACCACAGGCCAAGGTGGAAGCCATAGGTAGATACTCTGTATGACTTCATCAAGGTGGCCCTGCCCCACCCCTGGTGCTATGAAGAACCTGGACAACCCTGGGGAGAGGCCCAGATGGAGCCTCATTTCTTCAACTTGAAAATTTGGGCTTCCAAGAACTGGGTTAAAAAGTGGACCATGCAGGTAAAACGCTGAGGCTGTGGAAGATCACTTGGGGCTGGATCAACTGTCAGCCCAAGAACCAAAGGGGACCCTGATATCTCATGTTGGTGCTGGTCATTCTGCTGACCCAGAAAGTGCTTAGGTCAAATTTTAAAAACATGATTAAAATGAACAATTTTTTTTCAAGTTTCCCATAGAGAATACTTGAACTCTGAGGCTGTATCTGTGGTTTTCCCCTGGGAAAAAGTGGTTCTCAAATGGGGTGTGAGACCATTTCCTTGATGGGTTATTTGTAAATTGGGGGGCGGATATGGAGGAATTTTGGTAGTCAAAATGGGTGATATGGAAGGAGGCAGTACAGTTATTTAGAGGGCAGTGGCCAGGATGTGCAATCTGTGGGACAGTCGTGACAATTACCACACCAAGATGTCCCATTAGAGCCCCACTGGGCTGTAAGCTTCATAAGGAAGTGACCAGCTCACCAGCTCTGTCTTCCACTCAAGCACTGAGGGACGGCAGCCAAGTCTGGTTAGGTGAAAATGAAGGAGGACATTAAAGACACAGGAGGACCAGTTTGGAAGTTACTACGGAAGCAAAGGTGACAAGTCCAGTTAGGCGGTGGCTGGGAAATGGCAACATTTTGCAGGTGTTACACACACACAATGGCTGTTGACGGGGAGAAATGAGCAGGCTGTTCACAGCACAAGGGTGCCTGGCAGAGGAAAACGAGTAGAACTGGAGGTTTCTAAGCCTGGGGAAGAGAATGGTGCCATGAGAAATAAAATAAATTACCTTGGGAACAGACTCAGGAGTTATATTCATCAGGTGGCCAAATTTAAGTAGAACAAGAACATCCGTTTCCCCAAGAAGACTAAAAAAGAAAATCCTCTGTCCTACTACTTTGGGGCCATTCTCTACACAGACGAGGAGTCAAGCATTTAAAAAAAAATCTAAAGTCTTTTACATTTTCTTGTACAACTGTCATGATCCAAGAGAATGACCCAGCCTCTATTTAAGCAGTTCAGCTGGAATCAGTACTGAAAAGAGCTTTTGTCAGGATCTATGCAGACATCGCCCCCTACTGGTTATCGAGAATCCAGGCTACAAAATCACTCATTTTAACTTGGGCTTCGGTTTTACAGAATCTCTAAAGGACTCCTTATTCTGGCCCCTTAATTTTCTCTCTAGAGCTCCTGTAGTGTTTTATACTATCAACTGTACTATCTAGTAGCATATTTCAGAGACATGAAATGGAAGACACTAAACTGAGATTGTCACCCACTGCCATGATCCACTGTGCTCTCAGGATTCTTTGGGTTTAACAATCAAAACAATGGGGTTTGGGCTTCAGTTGCCCAACTGGGGGTCCATAAATCCAAATTTAGTTTTCTCATCAGTAAAATAAAATAACTGGACTTGATCATGATTAAGTTTCTTCCAACTCTTCTACATTCAGTGGTCTCCAAAAAAAAAAAAAAAGCCCAAGGGAAGGTATGTTTTCTTTTTTTTAAAGATTTTTATTTATGTATTTGACAGAGAGAGAAAGACACAGCGAGAGAGGGAACACAAGCAGGGGGATTGGGAGGGGGAGAAGCAGGCTTCCCGCCGAGCAGGGAGCCCGATGCGGGGCTCGATCCCAGGACCCTGGGATCATGACCTGAGCTGAAGGCAGCCGCTTAACGACTGAGCCGTCCAGGCACCCCAGGAAGGTATGTTTTCATTTTTATTTTTAGCCTATCACATCATCTTTGGTAATTACAAAGTCAGTCAGTAATTGCCACAACATGGTCATTTTTAGATTCTTTCTCCCCCTAAAAGAAATACTGTAAAAAAGGATTCATATTAGGACTGTTGAAGTAGACTAGTTTTTGAGGAATCAAGTACAGATCTATGGATTTCTTCAGCAAGGAGCAAATCTTTAATTTGCAAGATCTGCCAAACACACCTTTCTGTATTAAAGGGAGTCTTGGAAGATGTTCCCTTACCGTTCTACATACGATTCATCCAGATTGTTGAGGCCTATTGTTGGGCTTGTGAGTTGGTTCTGCACAGAAACGAGATCACTGTTTTCCAAGGCCTGGTTGAGTAAAGCAACAGCAGACAGCATTTCCACTGCAATCAAGAGCTCCTCATGGGCCAAGTAGTTCTGCTGGAAAATATGTGCAATACAAGTTTCCCAAATTACAAGCCTCAGGTATGTGGTGGGTTTTAGAATGCGTATTTCAAACAACAAAGAAAACTTAAAGATTTTGAGAAACCAGGAGAAAGAAGAAGGCTCAGTGGCCACCTGTTTTTCATTGGCTTTAAAGAACAAGTGAGCAGGTTCTGGGTTTTTCTTAGCTGATCATTTAAGGGACAGAATTAATGACAACCAAAGGTTCTGATTCCTCAAACATCTGCATTGCCCTAGCTGATTCCCACCACCCATTCTATTAGCTGCTTACAGGCTCAGACTTACCAAATAATTAAGTGAAGGATTAGACAAGCCTGTCTCTGTCTGAGAGTGTGAGGCTAAGATTTTCGGTAGTGATTTTCAGTTTAAAGTAAGGGTAAGGCAAAGAGGGGAGAGTTTTACCTACAAGTTATAACCCCAGAAAAGTAAACCAAACTCATTATGCTAAGAATATCAATTCTAGTGCCAAAAAAGTTAATCTGAGTCACTTTTTAATAACTGGGTAGAAATGTTATTTTCTACAATTTTTTTAAAGATTTATTTTAGAGCGAGAGTGAGTGAGTGGGGGCAGGGGCAGAGGGAGACAATCTCCAAGCAGACTTTGCGATGAGCATGGAGCCCTACAACTTGGGGCTCGATCTCACAACCCAGAGATCATGACCTGAGCAGAAATCACAAGTCAGATGCTCAACTGACTGAGCCACTCAGATGCCCCAATAATTGGGTAGAAATTTTAAAACATACTATTAAGTCTGGATATTTGAAGAAATGTGAAGTCAATCTTAGAATAAAGCAAGTATGATTTATAATTCTGGATTTGGCTTAAAAAATACATCTCATGGTAGCTATACTTGTGGTGAGCATAGCATACAGTATAACCTTGCCAAGTGGCTATCTTGTATACCTGAAAGTAATGTAACATTGTGTGTCAACTACAGTCAAATAAAATTTAAAAAACCACATCCTGAGACTTTCGAACAGCTTCCCCCTTCAATGTTCTCTTCCATTTAACCATTTTATACTGACTTGGTTCAACTTCAAAAGGGTTATTTCTTCCATTATATTGAAGGAACACAGAGGGAGCAGAAAATTAATAGAAAAAACAGGATTTACATTTAGGATATTTTCTGTATTTAATATATAAAATGTAATATTTATATTAAAATGCATTATAGCTCTCTGGATCTCCACAGGTATCCCACAGCAGTGGATTTTAGAGTAACAAGGCATAATTTTACCTTCCAAAGCAAATGGGAAGAAGGGGTTATTATAGGGAGCATGTAAGCAAATTTTATCCAAGTTTCTTATATTAACTACAAGTTTAACACATAAAGGAGGTATAAAATTATAAGTAAAAGAGCAGGATGGAAACATTTTGAGATCCAACTCCTATACCCCTTCCAGTAATTGTCCACAAATATCTAACTTGGTATTCAGCAGCAAGGATAAGGGAAAATAAAGAAGCAGTGGGACTGGACAACCATAGGCTGACCATTGACCAGTTAGGGATGAATGGCTGGGCTAGAGTGTGAGTAGCCTTGGGCTTCAAAGCTGGTGGTACAGGAGAAACTATCAATGAAAGAACTTAAGCGCAATTTCAGAACATGACCTATTTTTCTTTTATTACAAAACAGTATCTTTCTATTTAGAAAACAAGAAGTCTTGGTATGCAAGAATAAGAAAACAAATCCTCCCACCCAAGCCCTTTAGTGTATATCCATTTATTTATTTTTAATTCATACAAACATTTATAGAGGTTTTTTTAAACAGAATTCTCATAGTACAAAAAACCCTCTAGATAATGACGTTTTAATCTCATTTTCTCCACTTGATATTAGCATGTGCAACCTGTTGTTAAACATGTGGTTTGTTTCTTGCTTCTCAGTATTACAGAACATGCTGTGAAACAATCCCTGTGAATACAACTTTTTGATTCATATTCTTTAAGCTCTTTTCCTAGCAATGTAATTGTCAGGATAATGGGTAAAAGACCTGCATACACTTAACTGAGACCAGCCTTCCAGAAAGGGTGCCCCATTCATTCTTCCATCGGCCATGGAGGAGATGCCTCCTGCCCCAAATTTATGCCTACACGACGTTAGATCTCTCAGTGCTACCAATCCGATTTCCCAAAACAACTGTATCTTAATTTACATTTACTTCTGGTTGAGTTTGAACATTTGTGTGTGTGTGTCTGTCATTGTATATGCCGATCTTTGTGAATTGGCTGTTCATGCTTTTGGCCTCCGCTCCTCCCTTTTTTTTGTGGAACAGTGCTGTTTCTGATTTTTAAGATCCAATGTTCTTCTACATTTCCTTAGAACTTCAATTTTTTAAGTTACTTTTTACATTTAACTTTTTATGTTGGGAATTTATTCTGATATGCGTAGTGAGGTCATGTTTTCTTTTTCAAATGGCTAAACACTTGTAAGGATTTCATTCTCTTCTCCACCTTTTTGAAATACTAGCGTTCTCATATATTCAATTCTTGGCTCTGCTTCCAGTACTTTTTATTCTATTCCACTGTTTGGGTTAATCCTGTACTAGTACACATGGTTTTAATTACTGTAACCTTACATATTACTACTTAATACCATTCGCATATCAAGCAGGATTCAATTTGCAAAAGTTAAAGTCATGGTGCTAATGTTCTTCATTTCTAGAAATGCAGACTCGCAGCTAATTATTCTATATCAAAAAACATGATATATATTTTTAAAAATTTCAGTACAGTTAAAAAATTATTCAAAGTGCTTCAAAAATCAGAGACTAAGAGAATAAGAACAACTTGTTTTCAACGTGTATTTGTGTAGACTGCTGCCTGCATTTCCTAACTAGCCAGACTCTTTATGGAGAAGAAAAGCGGGAGTTAAAGAGGAAGGCAGCCGGTGGACCTGAAACAGGGAGGCCAGGGGAACAGGGATTGGTACAAGTTAAAGACTCTGCACCCCGTTCACCTTTCCTAAACAGCCTTCCTCATGGCTTCGACTCAGAATTAACAGCTTTGTAGCTGGAGTGTCCTCAGACTTACCATGGCATTCTGTTTCTGGAGGTTGAAAAGTTCATTCTGATACATCACAGCAGCAAAGGGATAAACAGTGGGCAGCTGGGCCTCCGGTCTCTTCAGTGCAAGCAGTGTATTCTCGGGGTCACCTTCCCGAATGACAGCATTGATGTGGTCCACGGCAGCCAGCCCTGAGTGGGGGTTGGGGGTGTCACATTCCGTCAGAGTGTCCGCTGTTTCCATGCTGCTTGACCCAACCAGCCCATCTTTCCAAGGATTAGAATCTAGGCAGTCCCTTTCCATGAACTCTCAAAAGCTGCAGCTGGAGGGCAGGCCAAGACTTGAAGATGGTAGCTCAGTAACTGGAAGTCAGGCCAGTCCTTGCAGAAAGTCCCTAAAAGGACTTCAGCATTGACAGAGCTGGAGTTAGAAGATCACTCTTGTCTAGCATGACTTCCCTACAAAACCTTGCCCATCAGGATCGGCTCTGGTCTCATCTCTTCCACTGTTCTAGTCCCTGAGGATTTCACACCTTGGGGAACCCCACAGTGTTTAGAGCTGGGCACAGAGATCCCATAGGCATTGTTCTTGAATACTCCTTGTGTATTAGTACTGCCTTTGCAAGGGCACTGAAGCTATGTCAATACCCAAAGCCAGCCTTTCCCCACTGCTGTATCCTCCCTCTGAAGCAGCACCAATGGAAACCCACAGTTAGCACTGGGAGACAGTGCTGCTTGATACCATGGGATTTTTCTTTTCCTTTTTTTTGAAGATTTTATTTATTTAGTCGAAAGAAAGAGACGGAGAGAACATGAGTGGAGGGTGCAGAGAGAGAGGGAGAAGCAGACTCCCCGCTGAGCAGGGAGCCTGATGCGGGGCTCGATCCCAGGACCCTGAGATCACGACCTGAGCTGAAGGCAGATGCTTAACGGACTGAGCCACCCAGGTGCCCCCCTGATGTTATTTTTCTCAGAACATTCCCTCTCACCTCTTGTGTTCTGTGAAGTGTGATTTTAAGAAAAAATAATTTCAGAGGTGTTTTTTAAAAAATATTATAACCAAAATTTCTATGATTAAGTAAGTCTGTGCCAGTATCAATTCACCTTAAAAAAACCCCAAAAACCTTGATCACAGAAATGTGTCGGCTTACATTATCTGATTGGATCATAAGTTCCATGAGATCTCCACCAGCTGCAATGTTCAGATTATGAAGACCTTAAAAATCTTATTTTAATTTTCTTTCTTTCTTTCTTTCTTTCTTTCTTTCTTTCTTTCTTTCTTT